>NC_062568.1:59322500-59622500 GCF_022837055.1 Prionailurus viverrinus | reverse complement strand
TGAAGCTCTAGTCTTTCCAAAGATAAAAAGTTTTTAAAGCAACACAGTGATTTTTGCACTTATCAGTTGAAGGGAGAAATGTGGGAGTAGAAAATTTGAAGCTGCTTGAGGCTGTTTTTGTAGTTAGAGGGTTTTGAATATCTGTGGCAACCTTGAAATACAATTAAGGCTGAAACCGATACTGTTTTTATGTTGAAAAAAAAAAGAGAAAACAATCTGAATGGCTCCCACTGGGACATGCCAATAAAATCCTTTTTCAGGAACTCTCTAGAATGAAAGCATATGCTGTACAACATACACTACCCTCAACTAAGGCTTACCCTTTGGGACCTAAGTTAGAGCCACAATCCCTTAGTAGTTGACTCCAAACAAACCAGAGCAACATATATTTTACAATTTAAAAACATAACTCTTGGGGCACGTGGTTGGCTCAGTCGATTAAGCATCCAACTTCAGCTCAGGTCATGATCTCATGGTTCATGAGTTCAAGCCCTGCATCAGGCTCTGTGCTGACAGCCCAGAGCCTGGAGTCTGACTCAGATTCTGTGTCTCCCTCTCTGCCCTCCCTGCTTGGGTGCTCTCTCTCTCTCTCTTTCTCTCTCAAAAATAAATAAACATTAAAAATTTAAAAAAAAACCATAACTCTTAGCCCCAGATTCTCAACCTTTTATTGCTCTGAATGAAGGAATGGAATGTTCACACAAATCCTGCCCCCCCCAATCTGAGTAGTTGTCATCACAGATAGTAATTGCTATTTTTCTTTTGCAAACCACATAAATAATGGAATCTTCTCTCCTACTTAGAGTCCAGGAGCAGAGAAAGGCCCAGTCAAGGAAGAAGTTAGTAGGAATTCCAGGAGGTGCAAGAGAAAAGATCACTCAAATGGAGGGAATGAGAATGGAGGTGCCAGGTAGAAGAGGGGCAGTAGAGTGAGGTGGACCCTGGGAGCAAACACCATGCTCCTCACACACGTATTTCTGCCAGAAAGTGTGCTTTTTAGGGGAAATCTAGTTATAGTGAATACCAAGGGCAGCTTGTAATCTGAATAGAGAGAATATCCAAGTGCATGATCGTATTCTTGTAATGCTATTTTTGTCTTAGATAAAACCACACACACATTCATATGAATACAAAGAATCAAGATACCAATCATGTTACCATGGCAACTTCATTCTGAAATATTTTCCTTCTGTATTAATTAAACCAAGGCTATAAACATAATAAAAAATGAAAGACCAAAGACAATTAAAGGCCATGCCCATGTTAGCTTGACAGACTGTGTCCATGTGTTGTGCTATTCCAAAAAATGAAGCATTCCCTTCTCAGGAATCTGAGGACCCAATGATCTCTAGGCTGAAGTAGTTTGATTGCATTTGAATGCCTGAGGAAAATGGATATTCTGTTATATTTTAAAAGGAGTTTCAGTTGTTCTGTTTACCTACAGAAAATGCCCAGTTACCACTTTCTTCATTAGTACTAGTAAATCTCAATTTTTTGGAAATAAAGGTTCTCTCTACCAGGGTCCCCAGGACCCTCAATTTTAGCCTTATTATCATTACTGAGTGACCATTTCTCCTATACCGTTCATGTTCTATCAGACTCCAAATATTGTTGCCTTTGCTTTTTGAAGATTCTTGCATCTGCTCTCCTTTTTTTACGCTTTATAATTTCTTTTAACATTTATTCATTTTTCAGAGACTGAGAACGAGTGGGAAAGGGGCAGAAAGAGAGAGAGGGAGGAGACAGAATCTGAAGCAGCCTCCAGGCTCTGAGCTGTCAGCACAGAGCCCAACGTGGGGCTCGAACTCACAAACCATGAGAGCATGACCTGAGCCGAAGTCAGACGCTAAACAGACTGAGTCACACAGGCACCCTGCATCTGCTCTCCTTTTTGTTCCCGCTGCCATAGCCCTTCATTCATCAGACCCATGACAATCATATCCTGTTTTTCAATTCTTTATTTTTCAGTATTTATCAGACTTCTTCATTATTAGAGTTTTCTTTCCTTGGGAACAACAACCAATCCAAACCTATGATTGTATTTTCTTTCAGCCTTGCCATGTTTAAACATTTTTAAAAAATTATTTGTAGAGAGAGAGCATGAGTGAGGGAGAGGCAGAGGGAGGGAGGGGGAGAGAGAGAGAAAGAGAGAGAGAGAGAGAGAGAGAGAGAGAGAGAGAGAGAGAATCTTAAGCAGGCTCCATGTTCAGCATGGAGCCCACTGTAGGGCTCAACCCCATGACCCTGGGATCATGACCTGAGCTGAAATCAAGAGTCTAACGCTCAACCGACTGAGCCACTTAGGCATCCTAAGCCTTTCCATGTTTAAAGCTTGTTCTTTCCCTGCTAGCTCAGTTGGTAGAGTATGAGACTCTAAAAGCTTATTCTTAAGCCAGTCTTCTCTAGCCTCCTCCATATTCCATCATTGATATCATCATCATCATCATCATCATCATCTTCATCATCATCATCACCTCTGTTATTAATTTTTTTCTTCATGTGACTCAGATTTTGGCTTTGAACTAACAAGGCATCAGTTTGGGAATATACTTTTCAAATTGGAAATGGAGGAATTATAACCCAAAGCCTTTTTCCTGAGAAGAAATAAAAACTTATAACAAAAATTGAGTGCAACAGACGTGGCAGAAGGCATCTAATAGTTTTTGCAGGCAAAACTGTCAGCATGTAGGTAACTCAAGAGCTAATAGAAAGAGATGATTCAGTGATATTTAAGAAGAACTCTGTGTCAGAATAAGGTCTACATGTTTGTTTATTTTCTAGAGAGGGGTGCAAGTAAACAAGCAGCAGAAGGGGGGGAGAAAAAAAAGGGAGAGAGAAAGACAGGAATGGGGCTCACCCAAAGTGGGGCTTGTGTTTACTTTAAGTGGGGCTGGAGTTCACCTGATGTGGGTGGGACTTGAACTCAGGAACCATGAAATCACACATGACCTGAGCTGAAGTCAGATGCTTAATGACTGAGCCTCCCAGATTCCCCAAGGTCTACATGTTTTTAAATTTAGGTTCAAATAGTCTTCTCTAATTCATTGTTGTAGTCATGATCTTGACTTTGCAGTTTTCCTTACTTATTTCAAAGTCTTTCCAAACCAAATAAAGGCAAACCAAAGACTTTGCAAACCAAATAAAGGCAAAAGACATCTATGATACTATAATATGATTCATCAAGAATAGCAATTAAACCACCCTCCACATATTTGATGGTCAGGCTTTGAGGACTCTGGGGGCAGGTCTTTATTTTTTTGCATGCTGGGAGCTTTTGAAGTTTTTGACAGGTAATTGTTATTTCAAGAGGCAGACAAGTGCTAAACTTTGAATCCCATTATAGAAAATTCTCAAAATTCTCAACAATCAGATGATCATTTTCAAATATATAATCACTTTTTTTTACAAAGCAGTCAGAGTAATCTTTTTTTAAAAGTTTTTTAATGTCTGTTTATTTTTGAGAGAGAGAGAGAGAGACAAACAGTGAGCAGGGGAGAAGCAGAGAGAGAGGGAGACAGAATCCAAAGCAGGCTCCAGGCTCTGAGCTGTCCGCACAGAGTCCAATACGGGGCTCGAACCCAACAGCCGTGAGATCATGACCCGAGCCGAAGTGGATATTTAACCGGCTAAGTCACCCAGGTGCCGCCAGATCTTTTTAATCTTTTAAAAACAGAAATATGCTCCTGTTATATCCCGTTTGAGTAAAGCATCAAGACTGAACTGGAATGCAGCACCCTCTCTACCACTTGCTGCCTCTTTCCCTCTGCTCTGGCTACTCTGGTCTTCTTTCATTTCTTCCAATGAGGCAGACCTTAGAGCTCTTGTACACTGATTCCTCTGGTCTAACTCTTGACCTGGTTAGTGTTTACTCAAACTCCAGGTCTCAGCTAAAACATTACTTCTTCAGGGGTGCCTGAGTGGCTCAGCAGTTTGAGCGTCAGACTTCAGCTCAGATCATGATCTTGCAGTTCGTGAGTTCGAGCCCCGCATCAGGCTTACTGCTGTTTGTGCAGAGCCTATTTCAGATCCTCTCTGCTCTCTCTCTCTCTCAAAAATAAAAATAAACATTTAAAATAATTATAATAATGGGGCGCCTGGGTGGCGCAGTCGGTTAAGCGTCCGACTTCAGCCAGGTCACGATCTCGCGGTCTGTGAGTTCGAGCCCCGCGTCAGGCTCTGGGCTGATGGCTCAGAGCCTGGAGCCTGTTTCCGATTCTGTGTCTCCCTCTCTCTCTGCCCCTCCCCCGTTCATGCTCTGTCTCTCTCTGTCCCAAAAATAAACGTTGAAAAAAATTTTTAAAAAAATAAAATAAAATAATTATAATAAAATAAAATATTACTTCCTCAAAAGGGTCTTCCCTGACACCTCCTTCCCCAATCCAAATTAATGCACTGTATTTATATTGTCACATTATAGCTTGTACTCTTCCTTCAAATCCCTTAACACAAATCATACTTGTAGAATGTTGCACGATTCACTGAACAAAGTCTATTTCCTTGTATCATTCATATTTTGTCAAAGAAATAGAACCACCCTAAATAATATCAAAAGTGAAATTTATTGTAGGGATTAGACCTTATGCAATTGTGGGTGCTGGTAAAGAAGTCTATGGAAGGCTGTTGCCTTGCCTCTAGTGGTGAGCCTGAAGTCTCCATAGACTCCATAGGTCTATAGGTTCAGCAATCAGGAAGAAACTCTAGGTATGAAATGGGGAGAGCAAGGACAAACAAGAAACCACGAGGACAACTGGAACCCACGTTCATCTCATACTACCTTTGTCTTAATCTGTTCAGGCTGCTATAATAAAATACCATAGATCAGGTAGCTTATGAGCAACAGAAATTTATTTCTCACAGTTCTGGAGGTTGGGAAGTCCAAGATCAAGGCACCAGCAGATTCAGTGTCTGCTGATCTGGTAAGAGCGCACTTCCTATTTCACAGATGTCATCTTATCTCTGTAACTTCACTTGTTGGAGGGGATGAGGGAGCTCCCTGGGTTCTCTTTTATACTAATTATCTCCCAAAGTTTCATCTCCAAAAACTATCCTGTGGGGGCTTAGGGTTCAACATATGAATTTTAAGGGGGAGACATTCAGTCTATAGCAACGTCCAATCTTGAGAATGTGGAAAACGTGCCAAAGAAATTGGTACTCTTTGCTGTGGTGATGCACCTATGTCTGCCCCAGGACTCAGAGAAGCTGAAGAAGGAGACCAGGCAGGAGCAGCAGGGGCGGCAAGAGCTGCAGGCTGGCTGCCCGATGACAAAGTGAGCCGGCGGGTCAGTGAGGATGGGCATGAATGCAGCAGTGCCTGTCATTACACCAGCTTTTAGAGCTGCTGCTTCCCATTCCTCTTCCCTTCCAAATCTTAAGATGATGTTTCTTGTGCCCAACACTAAACCAAAACCATACACGGAAGGAGGATTCTGAGAATCATGGTTTCAGTTTTAACTAAGTTGACACAGTACAAAACTACCCAATCCCTTATTAGTCTGTAAGTTTCATGATACCAGGGAATATATGTTGTGCCCAGCACTTAGAATAACTTTCAATACACAGTAAGTCCTGAATAAATGTTTTAACAAACAAATTTTATTCTTATCTATGAACAAAAGGAATTTGTTCATTAAAAAAAAATCATCGTTTGAATTACAACTTATTCAGGATTTAATTGTGGGTTGTAAATTGTAATTGTGAAATTAGCAAACTTTGAATATGATACTAATTTAGCAGTGCATTTAATACATTTAACCACTGATAGTAGCCTAATAATTGGTACAAACAAATCTGTAACTACCTCAAATTATTTTTGGGTATGTAGGAAAGTAAAATTAATTAATTTTAAAATGTCATCACAGGCAAAAGGTGATATCCTTAATTATGACATGTGTACTTTTAAGAAATCAGAAAAAAAGTGACAATTCCTTAAAGCTTCTCAAGATGTAACTGATGGCAAAGAATGAGAGTAACTGCAGTCAACTCTTTAACACTCTATTTAAAATTAGCCTAAACTTCAACAATTGTGTTGAAATTTAGGAAACTTTGGTGCTACAGGGGATCAGAAAAACAGAAAGTAGCCACCCCTGTTTGAAGATTTTCTGGTACCTTCCAAAGAACTGAGATATGAAAGACTGACTGCCTCTCTCAATTTGACTATTGAAATCCCCAAGGATCTGGACATTCCCACCCAAAGCTGGTCTTTGGCACACTTATCTTTGGTCTTAAAAAATCAATGTTTGAGGGGCGCCTGGGTGGCTCAGTTGGTTAAGCAACTGACTTCAGCTCACGTCATGATCTCACGGTTCGTGGGTTTGAGCCCTGTGTCGGGCTCAATGCTGACAGCTTAAAGCCTGGAGCCTGCTTTGGATTCTGTGTCTCCCTCTCTCTCTGTCCCTCCCCTGCTGGTTCTCTGTCTCTCTCTGTCTCTCAAAAATAAATAAACATTAAAAAAAAAGTCAATGTTTGACAACACTTGGATGACAATTACTGCTTAATTGTGCTTTGGTTTATAGGATGCATTGAAGCCTGTGAATGTACAATTTGCCATGGATGAAAAGTAGGTGATGTTTATTTTAGTAACATTTGGTATTTAATTTTATAAAACTCCTCTAATTTTTTATGATGTGCTAGTGCAGTGATTAAGGAGAAAAAGCAATCAGTGGGATTTATTCAGTTTTAAAGACTTCAAAGAAATACTTTGGCATGTCAGTTTAAGCAGGTAAAGAAACTTTAGTAAAAGTAGCCTTGGGGCGCCTGGGTGGTGCAGTCGGTTAAGCGTCCGACTTCAGCCAGGTCACGATCTCGCGGTCCGTGAGTTCGAGCCCCGCGTCGGGCTCTGGGCTGATGGCTCAGAGCCTGGAGCCTGTTTCCGATTCTGTGTCTCCCTCTCTCTCTGCCCCTCCCCCGTTCATGCTCTGTCTCTCTCTGTCCCCAAAATAAATAAACGTTGAAAAAAAAATTAAAAAAAAAAAGTAGCCTAGTAATGCACTTTGAATTGTTATATCCTCATTAGGCAAATTCTAAACAGAGAAAGACCCTGGGCATCATCAGGTTCAAATTGTGATTCATTTAATCTTTTTTTTTTTTCAACGTTTATTTATTTTTTTGGGACAGAGAGAGACAGAGCATGAACGGGGGAGGGGCAGAGAGAGAGGGAGACACAGAATCGGAAACAGGCTCCAGGCTCTGAGCCATCAGCCCAGAGCCCGACGCGGGGCTGGAACTCACGGACCGCGAGATCGTGACCTGGCTGAAGTCGGACGCTTAACCGACTGCGCCACCCAGGCGCCCCGTGATTCATTTAATCTTTAATCACTCATTAATTCTGCAAATAATTTTTAGAGTGTCTATTATATACTAAGCACAGGTTAGACCCTAGGCTTACAGCAATGTTAAACAGATAACATGCCTTGCCCTTATGGAACTTAAAGCCTAGTGGGTGATTCAATTAAAAAATAATTTCACAAATAACCATATAGTTATAATACAGAGTACAATGAGAGGGTTAACAAAGGGTAAAAATAAGTTTTGGGTTTTTTTAGGCTGGGGCTCAGAGAAGGGCTTCTTGAAGAAATAATAGTTTATTTGCTTTCTCAGACACTTAATACACCAAAGTGGCAAAACTAAATGAAAATGTTTTAATGGACAGAATGGGACTTTTGAAAAGGAATCATTAAAGTGGAAAATAATTTAAAAAGTAAAAAAAAAAAAGAGATAGAAATATATGATCCAGTAATTCCAGTACTGGGTATTTACCCCCCCCCCCAAATGAAAACACTAATTCAAAAAGATACATGCATCTTCATGTTTATTGTAGCATTATTTACAATGGCCAAGATATGGAAGCAACCAAAATGTTCACTGATTAGGTGAATGGATAAAGAACAGGTGGTAAACATACACAATGGAATATTACTCAGCCTTAAAAAAAATGAGATTTGCCATTTGCAACAATATGCATGGACCTAGAGGGTATTATGCTAAGTGAAATAAGTCCATCAGAGAAAGACAAATACTATATGATTTCACTCATGTGAAGTTTTGAAACAAAACAAATGAACAAAGAAAAAAGAGACAAACAAAACAACACTCGTAAATATAGAAAACAAAGTAGTGGTTGCCAAAGGGGAGATGGGTGGGAGGATGAAAGAAATAGATAAAAGGGATTAAGAATATATTTACTGTGTGGAGCACTGAGCAATGAATAAAATTGTTGAATCACTATACTGTACACCTGAAACTAATATAATGCTGCATGTTAATTGTAAAATAACATGAAAATAAAAAAGAAAAGAAAGTGTACATAAACTACAGGGCACCTGGGTGGCTCAGTTGGTTAAGCGTCTGACTCTTGATTTCAGCTCAGGTCATGATCTCACAGGTTTGTGAGTTTGAGCCTCACGTCAGACTCCACACTGACAGTGTAGAGCCTGCTTGGGATTCTGTCTCTCCCTCTCTCTCTGCCCCTCCCCCACTTGCTCTATCAAAATAAATAAATAAACTTAAAAAATGTTTTTTAAAAAAATAAAATGTCTATAAGCTACAATCCACTAATTCTATATCTCACATATACTCTAGAAAAATCCTATGTGCAAAAAGTAAACATCAAGGATGTTCATGGAAGCAGTGTTAGTATTAGTAAATAAGAGGAAAAACCTTCATGCCCATCAACAAGGAAATAAATTAAATGTATTATATCTATGCAATCAATACTCAGTGGCAATTAAAAAGATCTTTAACCGGTAAATATCAATATAAATAGATCAAAAACAATGCTGAAAAAGAAAAGCAAGATATTGATAAATATAATATGCTATATATATATATAAGCCATATACAAAAGAAAACAATCCTTCATGTATTGTTATGCATATCTGTTATATATGCTTAGCATTTAAAAACATAGGAATATATGTGCAGAAATGTATATACACACATTTTATGTAGTGATATATAAAACTACATGTAAATCTATTTGAGAATACACTGGAAGAAATTAGCACCTCAAACACATCAGAAGAGAGGGGTGTGGGGAACAGGAAGGGAATAACCATGGGAAATTTAAAGGAGACTGTCCTAGGGGCACCTGGGTGGCTCAGTCCCTTAGGTGTCCGACTTCGGCTTAGGTCATGATCTCACTGTTTGTGAGTTTGAACGCTGTGTCGGGGTCTGTGCTGACAGCTCAGAGACTGGAGCCTGCTTCGGATTCTGTGCCTCCCTCTCTCTCTGACCCTCCCCAACTTGCACTCTGTCTCTCTCATAAATAAATAAATAAATAAATAAATAAATAAATAAATAGACTGACCTATATCTTTAGTTTGTTCGTTCTTTCTTTCTTTCTTTCTCTTTCTTTCTTTCTTTTCTTTCTCTCTCCTTCCTTCTTTTCTTTCTTTCTTTCTTTCTTTCTTTCTTTCTTTCTTTCTTTCCTTCTTTCTCCCCAGGGATAGAATTTAGTGATTCATCACTTACATATAACACCCAGTGCTCATCCCAACCAGTGTCCTCCTTAATGCCCCTCACCCCTTTAGTCCTTCCCCCATCCAACACCCCACCAGCAACCCTCAATTTGTTCTCTGTATTTAAAAGTTTCTTAATGGCTCCCTGTTTTTATATTATTTTTGCTCCCCTTCCACTATGCTCTGTTTCTTAAATTCCACATGAGTGAAATTATATGATACTTGTCTTTCTCTGACTGACTTATTTCACTTAGCATAATACACTCTAGTTCCATCCACATTGTTGCAAATGGCAAGATTTCATTCTTTTTGACCTGTGAGTAATATTCCATTATATATATATATATATATATATATATATATATATATATATCTTCTTTATCCATTCATCAGTCAATGGACATTTCAGTTCTTTCCATACTTTGGTTATTGTCGATAGTGCTGCTATGAACACTGGGGTACATGTGCCCCTTCATTTTTTTTTCCCTATATGAAATTTATTGTCAAATTGGTTTCCATACAACACCCAGTGCTCATCCCAAAAGGTGCCCTCCTCAATACCCATCACCCACCCTCCCCTCCCTCCCACCCCCATCAACCCTCAGTTTGTTCTCAGTTTTTAACAGTCTCACATGTGCCCCTTCAAACCAGGGCAAATACCTAGTAGTGCAATTGCTGGGTTGTAGGGTAGTTCTATTTTCACTTTTTTGAGGAATCTCTATACTGTTTTGCAGAGTGCCTGCACCAGCTTGTAATCCCCCCAGCAGTGCAAAAGTGTTCCCCTTTCTCCACATCCTTGCCAACATCTGTTGTTGCCTGAGTTTTTTTTTTTAATTTTTTTTAAGTTTATTTATTTTGAGAGAGAGCACAGGTGGAGGAGGGTCAGAGAGAAGGAGAGACAGAATCCTAAGCAGGCTCTGCAACATCAGCACAGAGCCCGACGTGGGTCTTGTACTCACAAACTGTGAGATCATGACCTGAGCTGAGATCAAGAGTCGGACGATTAACAGACTGCACCACCCAGGTGCCCTGACTGAGTTCTTAATTTTAGCCATTCTGACAGGTGTGAGGTGGTATCTCATGGTGGTTTTGATTTGTATTTACACAATGATGAATGATGTTGAGCATTTTTTCATGTGTATGTTAACCATCTCGGTGTCTTCTTTGGACAAATGTCTATCCATGTCTTTTGCCCATTTCTTCACTGGATTATCTATATTTTGGGTGTTGAGTTTGATAAGTTCTTTAGAGATTTTGGATACTAACACTTTGATATGTCATTTACAAATATCTTCTCCCATTCATCGGTTGCCTTTTAGTTTTGCTGATTGTTCCCTTCCCTGTGCAGAAGCTTTTCATCTTGATGAAGTCCCAGTAGTTAAGTTTTGCTTGTTTCCCTTGCATTGGAGACACGTCAAGTTAGAAGTTTCTGTGGCTGAGGTCAAAGAGATTGTTGCCTGTTTTCTCCTCCAGAATTTTGATGGCTTCCTGTCTTACGTTTAGGTCTTTGATCCATTTTTACTTCCTTTTTGTATATGGTGTAAGAAAGTGGTCTGGTCTCATTCTTCTGCATGTTGCTGTCCAGTTTTCTCAACACCATTTGCTGAAGAGACTGTCTTTATTCCATCAGATAATCTTTTTGGCTTTGTTAAAGATTAGTTGGCCATATGTTTGTGGGTCCATTTCTGGGTTCTCTATTCCGTTCCCTTGATCTATCTTTCTGTTTTTGTGCCAGTACCATACTGTCTTGATGATTACAGCTTTGTAATATAGCTTGAAGTCTGGAATTGTGATGCCTCAAGCTTTGGTTTTCTTTTTCAGGATTGCTGTGGCTATTTGGGGTCTTTTCTGGTTCCATACAAATTTTAGGATTGTTTGTTCTAGCTCTGTGAAGAATGCTGATGTTATTTTGATGTGGATTGCATTGAATATGTAGGTGTGTTATTTTTTTAATTAACAAATACACAAAAGACTGAGAGTCAATGAGACAGAATATTAGCAATGTTTAAATCAGAATGACCAAATAAGATATTTCCTGTATTACTATTTGTAATTTTTTTCTTTTGACTCTCAAAATTAAGCACAATTTAAAAAATGTACTTATAAATTCCTTTTCACACAACATAAACAGGCAGGTCAAATGCTCAAAGTGTCTTTGGGATTTTCTTTTCTAAAGGTCTCTGATTAGAATAACCAGGCCATCTTTCCATTAGGTATGGAAAGAGAAATAGAAGAGAAAGTCCAAAGGTCATGTTCATTGTGGGAATTCCCCAAGTTCTGTTGACAGACCTGATCTCCATGGTGTGGGGGTGAAGTAGGAGAGAGGTGGGAGAAAGGTTATCCCTAGGGCTTCCTCCCTACATCCCTGCAGACTCCTTCATCTGGCAGCACATAGACATGAAGCATTAGTGAGCAGAAAGAGTAAATAAGAAATGAAGCAGGAGATGCCAGCTCCCTTGAGGCTTAGACAAGATGTTACTGATAAGAAATATTCATGCTAATTTCAAACTCTGAGCAACAATAGAATACTCCACCTAGCATCCATCATATATTCTTACAGGATTATGGAGCCTTTCACAGGCCAAGAGAAGATTGGGATACTTCTACTTTTTTGAGGCTTCAGTGTATTAAAAAATGATAACATTTAAAGATAAACTTATAATAATTGTTATAAGTATTTACATTAAAAATAATGCTGTTAAAACAAATTACAGTAAAATGTAAGTATGCTACTCATCACAACTACAAATTATGAAAACATATCAATTCAAAGTGCATTGTGGAAGTCTGTTCCAATGATGGGAACAAAAAACATAAAGGTCTACAATAAGTGTCTTTGTCTTTTAATCCTGTTAGTATCTCTGTGACTGTATGTAATACTTCAATAGAAGACATTGCCAAAAATCTCCAATTGAGTCCTTTCATAAATAAGGGATCAGGCCTAAGTGCTCTTCCTGGGGTATCCCTCCCCTCTCTCCTTGTTTTAAGTTCTGCTCTTGGGGGATAACTTACAGGAATGACTGTGTCTTATTACTTGAGAGGATAAGGAGGGCCAGAGCAGGACTTTAGCTAGACCAGTGGAGAAATCGCATTTACTACAAGTCAGTTGGATGGAATAGTCAAGTTCAGGAAGGATAAAGGATAAATAGTCAAGTTCAGGACATAAAGCAGGGAAGGGCAGGAAGGTGTTATAAGTATAGGCAGGTAAGATGCTTACAGCAGAGATGTGTGCCTGGTCTAACTGCCCTGCCCAGAGCCTGGTGACTCATGGAATGATGGTGGCATGTCTAATGTGTGGGTGGGCTAAACTTTAAAACACCTTCTCTCTGCAACTCATGGTCTAATCACTGTGTTTTTTTCTCATATTTCCCTTTTTCTAAAGGCTTTACTTGTAAGTCTTAACAACAGTCATATTCACATTTTCTTCGAGAAATTGTTGAAAATGTGCCCAAGAACTGTAGTGCCTTTCCCAGTGACCCCTACACCAATGAAAACACATATATGGCCATCAAACTAAGCTTCTGACACAAAATTTGGGGAAGATGGCAGCAAAGATCAAGTAGTTAAATTAATAGAGGAGGGCCAAAAAAAGAGGGAAGGATTAAGGAATTGGGAGCTCTGGACAAATACAGACAAAATGCCAAGCTGCAGTGTGTGAACCATGAGGATCTAGTTATAGGGCACCAGCACTTGAGGGTGGAGCTTAATATTCACCATATGTATTCTGAATGTTGTGGGCCTCATGTGCAGGTGGAGGAAACATACAATTCCTGTAATGCCCACATCTCTTAGGAACTCATCCAAAGCAGAAAATATATCACCATGTCTATTGAAGGTGCTCTATTTTTTAAAGTATTATTAAAAGTATAATAAAACTTAAAATGTCAGAGCCTACAGGTACTATGTATGAGCATACTGTGAAATAATCTGGCCATAATGGCCAATTATGGTCATTTGTCATTTGACAATATTTGCCTCACCTGGAAACCCAGAATGGTGCACTATTGCTAAGAATGGAAGAGAAAAAGGCCCAGGGCATTCCATTCCCAAGAGATAGCTTACATAAGTTATAACATAAAGAAGGAGAATGAAAGCATAAGATGATTTTTAGTCTTGGCTTTCTACAAGGTCAAGAGAATTGGTGCATGCTCGCTACTTTGTTATTAGAAAGTGGAGAACATTCTCCTCCCAATTCCCCCAAGTGAGAAAGGGAAAGTTGCCACTGGATGCCATCCCTATATGGGGAGGCCTGTAACATCAAGGAAGAGAAAAGAAACAAAGTTATATTGCCAAAATTTCAATTTGATGAACCTTTTGTTGTTAGCTCTTTCTAACTTGGGGAGATGGGACAGAGGAGGAAAGTGGGAGAGAGAATAAGGGGAAGACCCTCTAGAGATTTGGAAGAGAGAAAGTTCATCTGCAAAAGTGGAAACCAATGTGAACTACATCTGCTTAAAATTTAATACAACCTTCCAAAGAGAGTAAAGCAACTGTGATGAAAACAAAACAAAAAAGCAAAATATTTAAATTAATTTAGACCATGGTAAGGAAAAGGTTTCCCTTGACCTTTGGCTAAAAAGTCCTTAAAGCAGGGGCGGGGGGCAGTCCAAAAGGAAGGCTATTTTTCAGGGAGTTTGCTGTGAAGAGTTAGTTGCTAGTCAGATTTTAACAGAAAAATCCCCCCAAATTTCTGAAGTTTCTCCCTCCATGTCATTTTGGGTTGTTGTCATCAAACACAACAAAACCTTGGTACATATGTAATAACTACAAAAAAATTTCAGAAAAAGTACTTAAAAATTCCCTTGTGTTCCTCAAAAAGTTAAAAATAGAACTACCCTATGATCCAGCAATTGCACTACCACATATTTACCCAAAGGATACAAAAATACTGATTCGAAGGAACATAAGCACCATGATGTTTATAGCAGCATTATTAACAATAGGCAAATTATGGAAAGAGCCCAAATGTCCACTGGCTGATTAATGGATAAAGAAGACAACGTGGTATATATATATATATATATACAATGGAATGTTGCTTAGCTATAAAAAAAGAATGAAATCTTGCCATTTGCAATGAGGTGGATAGAGCTAAGGGTGTATTAATCTAAGCAAAATAAGCCAGTCAGAGAAAGACAAATACTATGATTTCACTCATAGGTGGAATTTAAGAAATGAAACAGAAAACGTAGGGGAAAAAAAGAGAGAAGCAAACCGTAAAACAGACTCTTAACTATAGAGAACAAACTGAGGGTTGCTGGAGTGGTGGTGGGTGAGGGGATGGGATAAATGGGTGATGGGGATTAAGGAGGGTACTTGTGATGAGCACTGGATGTTATATGTGAGTGATGAATCACTCACTTCTACTCCTGAAACTAATATTACACTATACGTTAACTAACTGGGATTTAAATAAAAACGTGAAACAAATTTTTAAAATTCCCTCTTATAATTCTCAATTGGTGAGTTGAAAATTCAATTTAAAGGATCGATAAAAATGAAATCACCCCCAAACACTCACCCACTATCAGGAAGAACTGGTTAACCACAGCTTTAGAATTTGGTTGGCATTTTCAGTAAGTCAGTGCTAAAAAAGAACCCCACGTTTACAACAAAAGAAGATCCAAAGACACCGCAACATGGCTTTGGAACGTTTGCATCCAAGGTGCTCCAGACAGGACAGCACTTGGCTGCTGGTCTAGCCCCGCACAGAGTCCAGCCGAGATATTTTCAGGGCGGCTTTTCCCCACTCCCAAGGGCTCTGTGTCAGGGTCTTCAACATGAAAGCAGACTGGGGGGGATAGCTTTGAGGCAAGAATTTAAAATGGCTGAAAGGGACTTTTCAGATTAATCAGTGTGAAAAGGTCTGAGACCATTTTCATCCATTAATTTATTCATTTCTATTTTTTTTGAACCTCATAAACAAAAAATGAAAGCAAATAAAACCCAATGATAGTAAAAGATTTAATTTTTTCACCTAAGATGATTTTTTTTAAATTAAGAAAGATGTTTCAAAGAGCTTTGGTAAAAAAAGAATTCCTGAGATCACCTGATCTTTTATGAAGTCTACACATTTGTTTTTATGAGGCCATGAGACTGTGTGTTATTTTGAAATCACTAAATTCCAAAAATTCTTATGGAAATTCTCCATTCTCAATCCAAAGTGATTGTGGACAGAAAGGAAGTGGATGTGATAAAATATAAACACATTGCTGAAATTCAAATTCAAGGAGAATTCCATCTAGAGGAGACTGTAGAAATCAATGAGACCAGTGGTTCTCAAATCTGGTTGTGCAACAGAATCACCTATTTAATGTTGTTCCAGCCTTTTATTTCAACTCAGCTTTCTTAAGATACATCTTTGAGTATTTCTTCTATTTCAAATCTTCGCATCTATTCCTTCCATTTTACCACCGCCAAATCAGCATGGGAATACCTATACTACTTAGGATTGTTTTTCATTCTCTATCCTGTTTGGGATCAACAGTTCTCTTACCTCTCTATCTTTTCATGTGAACATCTACAGTTTTTCAAGACTTTCCTCCACTTCATGGATTCTAATGCTATAATACTCATTGTTTCTTTCTTTAATGTTTATTGATTTGTTAGAGAAAGAGAGAGAGGGTGCAAGTAAGGTAGAGGGGCAGAGGGAGAGAGACTAACAGAGAGAGAGAGGGAGAGAGAGAGAATCCCAAGCAGGCTCCACGCTCAGCACAGAACCCAATGTGGGGCTCAATCCCACAACTCTGGGATCATGACCTGAGCTGAAAACAAGAGTCCAATGCTCAACCAACTGAGCCACCCAGGAGCCCCGGTACTTATTGTTTCTAATGCAAAATGTAATTAATAACAATCTATACTGGTTTTTATTATATTTTAAGGTTAATATATTTATTATAAAATAATTTAAAATATTAAAATTTCTTAAATATAAATACTAGATAATGTACAGAAAGGGACACATGTAAGAAAATGTTCAAAGAAATGGAAAATTATTTACATATTGTTTTCTTGTGTATCAAAATAGCAATGTGTGATGCTTAATGAAATAGGCACTCTTTGGAATTTTATGTAGCGCAATAGATTATCATCACTCTTTGAAATATAATTTGACAATATATACCAGAAGACTTAAATACATCATTTCCAAAACCTAGCACTCATCATCAAAGGGGGAAAAAAGTCAGCCATCTCATCCTTCCTTTATAAATTTCTGCTCCTTTGTCCTAATAGCCATGACTTTGTGTATCCCATTAGAATTCCAAGAAATGTTTTATGACTTTTTCTAGTTTATATATTATAACACTTTTGGAGGTTTGTGTATCTTCTGAGTCTTCATCAAGGAAGAGTCCCGATTTTCACAGGTTGCAAAGTGAGGATCAGAATAGTACCTACTTCACAGAATGATGTAAATCAAGTTAACTTTTATGTGGAAGGCTGGAGTTTGACTAGCTGGTTGGAAGATTTCTGTCAGTTTACTCTATAATTGGAGCCCAAGTTCTTGATTGTCTCTGAGGCTGGTATGATAGAGCAATAGTGCTTTTCCCAAATTTCCTCACATTGCAGGGAAAAGTCATCAGGACAAATCATATTCTGAGCATGCTCTCCCACTGCCTGGGAGCATGATGGTGACATTGTGTAAAGGAGAAAATGGGGGCAGGCACCTGGGTGGCTCAGTCAGTTGAGCATCCAACTCTTGATTTTCATTCAGGTCATGATCCCAGGGTCATGGAATCAAGCCCTAGATGAGGCTCTGCACTGAGCATGGAGACTGCCTAAGATTCTCTCTCTCTCTCTCTCTCTCTCTCTCTCTCTCTCTCTCTCTCTCTCCTTCTTTCTTTCTCCCTCTGCAACTGTTCCCATCTCTCCTGCTCTCTCTCTCTAAACTAAAAAAGAGAGAGAGAGAAAAAAAATGGAGGAAGACCAAAGCATAAAGGCTATGGCTTTAAGAGGAGAGATTTCCCTGTTTTTGCAAGGGATGCCAGTATCAAAACGCAAATAGCATTGTTGGTGGAAATGCAAACTGGTGCAGCTACTCTGGAAAACAGTGTGGAGGTTCTTCAGAAAGTTAAAGATAGAAATACCCTATGACCCAGTAATTACACTACCAGGTATTTGTCCAAAGGATACTAAAATACTGATTTGAAGACACATGTACCTCAATGCTTATAGCAGCATTATCAACAATAGCCAAATTATGGAGTCTAAATGTCTACTGACTGATGAATGGATAAAGAAGATGTGGTGTGTGTGTGTGTGTGTGTGTGTGTGTGTGTGTGTGTGTGTATACACACACACACACACATATATAATAGAATATTGCTCAGCCATCAAAAAGAATGAAATCTTGCCATTTGCAATGACGTGGATGAAACTACAGTGTATTATGCTAAGCAAATAAATCAGAGAAATACAAATACCAGATGATTTCACCCATATCTGGAATTTAAGAAATGAAACAGATGAACATAGGAGAAGGGAAGGAAAAATAAAATAAGATAAAAACAGAGACGGAAGGGGCGCCTGGGTGGCTCAGTCGGTTAAGCGTCCGACTTCAGCTCAGGTCATGATCTCGCGGTCGGTGAGTTCGAGCCCCGCGTCGGGCTCTGGGCTGATGGCTCAGAGCCTGGAGCCTGTTTCAGATTCTGTGTCTCCCTCTCTCCCTGCCCCTCCCCCGTTCATGCTGTCTCTCTCTGTCTCAAAAATAAACGTTAAAAAAAAAATAAAAAAAAACAGAGACGGAGGCAAACCATAAAAGACTCTTAAATACAGAGAACAAAGTGAGGGTTGCAGGAGGGGAGGTGGGGGGGATGGGCTAAATGAGTGATGGGCATTAAGGAGGGCACTTGTGATGAGCACTGGGTGTTATATGTAAGTGATGAATCACTAAATTCTACTCCTGAAACCAATACTACAGTGTATGTTAACTAACTTGAATTTAAATAAAATATCGGAAGAAAAAAAGGCAAGTAGCAGCTAAATGAGACTGGAGAAGTTACCCTGCTATTTGGGGGCTGGTGTTGTGTACATCATCCTAGGGAAGAAGGTGCTGCTGAACTGTGAACTTAGCTGTCTTCCATACACCATCTCAATTTTTTGGCCTTAATTGTCCTACTTCATGGGCTCTTTCTAGCATTCTTGGTCAGGGCAGGTTTGCCCCATCACAAAGGGCCAGTGATGACACACTGTTCCTTTCCATCTATGTCAAGTCAGCACCTTTTAACTTAGTTCAGTTAGCACAGGGTTGGAATTTTTCGAAAGAAACTTGAATTGGCAATCAGAAGGAAAAAAAACCTAATGAAATAAAAGCATAGAGAACGGGCTGGTTTATAGAGTTTCTATAAAAATTTCTCTCCCTCTCGACTTCCTTTCTTCCTTTCTTTTCCTTAGTTTTTTCCCCTTTTTTATTTTCTTCTTGAGTACTACCATGCTGCTCCATGGGAAGTCAAGGATAAATAAGAGGCTTGACAGGGGCGCCTGGGTGGCTCAGTTGGTTAAGTGTCCGACTTCAGCTCAGATCATGATCTCACGGTTTGTGGATTTCAGCCTCGCATTGGGCTTTCTGCTGTCAGCATGGAGCATGGAGCCTGCTTCAGATTCTGTGTCTCCCTCTCTCTGCCCCTCCCTTGCTGTGCTCTCTCTCTCTCTCAAAAATAAACATTAAAAAAAAGTAAGTAAGAGGCTTGACTCTCTTCCCACCAAACCCTAGAGCCATTTAGAGCTTCAATCCTAGGTATGCCACACCTCATTTCCACTCATTTTAGTCTTAGTCCCTCTTTGAGGTTCTCAGTATCTCTTCAACCTTATTTTCCAGTGACATTTGTGGTCGCTCAGCAATGTACTTGCATTACTCCTAACTGCCACCAGGTGGTGTCTAATGCTGGCTCACATAGTTTACATATATTATTTATTTTAAATAAGTTTATGATGAAGTCAACTTTGTTTTCACCATAAAAATGTACCCTTCAAATAAAATTTAAAGTGTTTCATCATTCACTGACTGTCAGATCTTGCATCATCACAACACTTGTATCATGCTTTACCACTGACAAAGTGTGTGCACATTCTTTTCACGTTTCTTCTAACAGTTCTTTAAGGCAGTACGGCAGGTGTTTTTATTTGTCACACCTTACAGATGACAGGGTAGATTACGTGGGCCAAGGTCACACAGTTACTAAGCAGTAGAATAGGGATATAAGGCCTGGTTGAATCCAAGCAACTTGTTTAACACTGTGCTGTAATGGGATGAATAAAGAAGAAACACCAGGTACAGGTTTTAAAGCTCGAGTATTTTACATCTTCACTCAATTATCATCCTCCTTATTGCTTTTAGGAAACTGTTGAGGTTATGTTCTGGGTGTGGCACCTGCATTTTCCAGCATTCTATGGCTGAGCCCCACATAGCATCCACCTGTCTACTTTGCAGCTTTAGATGAAATGTTAATTGCTATCATAATCTTCAGTTTCTCTGAGTTCAATACTTTCTTTTTTGTCTTATTTTGTACAATGAGAGGTTGCCCTTCTGCCTTTATTTACTTGAACAATAAGGATCCCTAAACATGACACATATATCAAATGATATGTTAGCACATGATTGTTTCTTCCTCAGGAAAGAAAAAAAATTCCCTAGTAACCAAGTTGCTATGTTCTCTTCGGAAGCTCAGCTATTGTCACTGAATGCTCAGATCTATCTTTTCTTCTTAAAGGATCCAAACTGATATTTTCTTTATCGGCAATCTTATGACAATTTAAAAATAATTTTGAAAAGCAGTTAAACTGTGATTTCCTTATGACCGTCCACTCATGGATTAACTCACGGCATGCCAGTAAGATTATAAATGCATTTTTTAAAAATGGTAGTCATAGAAATGTTTGTTTATTGATCACTCCCTGGTTAACAGACATTCTGCTAACCATTTAAAATTTTTTGAAGCTTATTTCATCTTCACAAGAACTTTATGTAGTAAATACCTTTATTATTTTTTTCATGGAGAAAAGAATGATGCTTAGAATTAGCCAGCGGGACTGAGTTTAGGTGATCCCAATTTAGTCGGCATCATCCAAAGCATCACAGTCAGGGGCTAGTGAAACATTGCCTTCTGCCCTCCATCAGGCCTAATCAGGCTATTGACGCTGGCCATATCAACATCATAGACCTTCTTCACAACTTGTTTGATCTGGCACTTGTTGGCCTTGACAACCGTGATGAAAACATGTGTGCTGCTGTCTTCTGTCTTCTTCATGGTGGTCAGGGGAGCTTGGTGGCAGAGTGGTCACACTTGCTTCTCCTGCAGGCACTCTAATGAAGATATTTGGGCTGCCTTTGGAGCTACAGTTTCTTGGGCTGCCTGAAGATGGGTGAGGTGCTGACCTTCTACGTGTGTGTGTGTGTGTGTGTGTGTGTGTGTGTGTGTGGCCATGGACATCTTTCAGCATCCCTTTCTTGGCCTTCAAAGCCTTTGTTTTGGCTTTGGCTGTGAGAGGCACAGGGGCTTCCTACATTGCTTTTGGCACCATCTTCTTTTTTTTAATGTTTATTTATTTTTGAGAGAGAGAGAGAGAGAGAGACAGAGACAGAGAGAGAGAGACAGAGCGTGAGTGGGGGAGGAGCAGAGAGAGAGGGAGACACAGAATCTGAAGCAGACTCCAGGCTCCAAGCTGTAGCACAGAGCCTGACGCAGGGCTCAAACCCACAAACTGCAAGATCATGACCTGAGCTGAAGTCGGATGCTTAACCGACTGAGCTACCCAGGCATCCCATGGCACCATCATCTTGAAAAGTAGTCGATAACTTTATTATCTGCATTTACCAGGTAAAGAAACTGAGGCTTAGAGAAATTAAAAAGCCTAAATTCAGAGTAAGCAATGCAGCTGGGATTTAAACCTGGATCTGCCAGAACACAGATCTCAGGCCTCCTGACTTCATGTGTGCTCATCTTCAGGCTTCTTGGGCTTGAAAATAAGTCCACCTGATTCTTTATTCTTCTAACTAATTGATACACATCCCTATCACACTCCTTTGTTTTTCCAACAATCGCCACTCCACCTTTGAATACTACTTATAAGAGAGAAAATCTGTAAAGGTGACTCAGGGGAAGTGGAGTCTAATGGATTCATACTAATGATTTTGCTCTATAATTCTGGGCTTTTAGAGAGTTTTGATGTCAGAAATTTATTCTCCATATTCTCATAATCTTAGGATGTAGGTGAGGGAAGATGCCTCATGAAAAAAAGAAACCTTTGTCCATTAGCCACCATTCCCCATTTGCTGCTCACTAACTTAAGAATGAAAAGGGAGTTATCAGGATACAGTATAGTTCACAGAGTCTCGTGAAAAGCTGAACAACCAGGCCTCAGGAAAGGCAGGAAATAAAAGATCCCTGGGAATCTGAGAAGAAAAAGTGGATGGACTTTTTCTTCACAGTGTTGCCAACTGATGGTTCAGTATCTCAGATTCCCTGTGTGTTTCTGCTTATGTATCAAATTCCAGAGAAAGAAACAAAATGGTCCAGATTGGCCTCCCTCTAACTGTATATATACATGCATATTCCTCTAACTGTGACCGTTAGAAGACCTCTAGTCAAGGGGGTTAGTCAGGAAAAAACAATTAACAAACAAACTATAACAAAAAACCCAGAAGTCTAACACGTTGGTCTAGGAGAAGCCGTTTCAGCAAAGACTCCATATTGTATCAGGGAGTGAATGGGAAGCAAGAAACTACAGACGATATATGAAGCCTTAGCCTTTCAACAAGTCTGCACAAAGGGAACAGGATGTAAACTGACAGTGTGTGGGGGTAGGAATAGGAAAGGCTTTTGTGAGTATGGTACCCTTAAACATCTTTGTTGGCTGAGAGACTTGGTAGACAAAAATAAAGGTAATTAATGGAGCAAGTTATAAAAGAAGGTAGGTAAAACTGGTGGTATTAGAAGTACAGGAGGAGAGCTTAGCTTTTAAAAGTAGGAACTTAGCTTTGCAACACTTTTCTAAATACAGAGAGGTTTTGCAGGGTGAGGGAAATAAAAGATTTTCTAACTGATGGCCTCTGTTTCTCAGTGAAATATAAGACAGAGTGATCTGCAGATTGAGAGGTCTAGGGAGTAAGGACTTAACATGGGTAGTGAATGTCTATGGCACTTGCTACCAGGTCTAGTTCAGTAAGACAGCAGGGCAAGGGAGAAGTTCGGCCAAGCTTGAAACCATGGATTGCTCATTTTCCCATTTTCCTCCCATTGCCTGCTTTTTTTTTGGGGGGGGGGGAGGCATTTTAATGCTTATTGGTCACTCTCCCAAAAGGAGAAAGCAATGGGAAGCCAAATGTGCAGGTCACCCTGAATGACCACACTTTAAAATTTCTGCTTGAGATTTGGTGGAGGTTGAGGATGGAATGGGGACAGCAATAGGTTGTTAGGTTATCACTGGACTTCCATCATCCATGCTTCTCCATCATTATTCCTAGTCCATAGATGTTGGTTAGCTTACCACTCTCTGGGACTTGGAGCCCCTGGTTCAGAGGACGAGACAAGAGTGTGGCATATTCCCCCAGGCGTAACCGTATCACACAAGGGTACGCCAGGTTGGCAGTGTTGGTATTGACAAGGAAGTCAGTTTATCCCACTCCAAGGCAGAGTTGTCATAACAGCCAGACAAAAATGGCATAAAGACCATCTGATCCTCTCTACCTGCAAAGGACATCCTTGGCAAGACAAAAGATCTGTTGATTTAAGCCAGGTGATCCTGCATGAGATGTGAAACTACATCTGCCCCCTTTTAGTCCTTTAAAACTGAGTCTCCACTCTTGGCTTTAGGATGACTCAAATCAAAACATCACAGACCTTGTAGACAACACAGCCAAAAGACAAAGCATCATTGAGATTGCACTCTGATGGGAGAAGCCATTAGATGATATAGGAATTAGATTAGTAAGAATTAGATTAGACAGACCTGAGTTAGAACCCCTATCCCACAACTTCCTGTGTGTCCTTGAGAAAAATTACTTATTCTCTAAGATTCTGTTTCTTCATAAATGAAAGAGTTAATTTTATGATTAAATTAAATATGTGGACGAAAGCAGTCTATAGCCAGCTTGGCACATATGATGTATATAACAAGTGTTTGAAAAAATGGATTATGATACCGAATTTGATTAAAAGTTGCAGGTGGGGGTCACTTTTAGAATCAACTAAAATATTCCTGCTAAATTCTTCCGTGGATACAATGTAATACAAATTCAAAGTACAAAGGAGTTAGCTTCTGTATCAGAAAAACACAGCAGCAGCAACAACAAAAATCACAAACAACAAACAAATAAACAAAAAACCAACAGGCTCCTAGCAATTCATAAAAAACAGGTCTATTCTCCCAAAGACTGAGAATGAGATTCAAATTGACGACATGAATTGTTTGATAAAGCAATGAAAATAAATATAAAAAATATGTAAATGCATCCATCAAAGACCACACCACATTGACTGCATCAAACCACTGTTAACAAACCCTCTACGTCAACACCATTCCTGTCCTTTCCACTCTTCATTCTCTACTGACTCCCCATAAAACTTGGCTCCATTGAATTTGGATTCCTTATCTGTGCTGTTTTCTCAGTCCTTCATTCTAGCTCGTGTCACATTCCATTTATCTAGAATTCCTTTTCCCATCCCTATGCATAACCCTACCAATTTTCTCATCCTTCAAGACTTGACCAAATCTCACCTACTGTGTAAAAGCCTTCCTTGTCCATGTTCTTTCAGAATGACTATTCTCTGCTCCAAAATCCCAGGGTACTTCTCTTCTATAGAACAAATTTGTCCAGCCTGTGGGCATTTGTCATTCTTGTGGCTGCTCAGCATCTGAATCCTTTTCCTATGTTTGGAGGAAGCAGAGCCTGCCTCCCACTACAGAAGCTGAAGATACTTGTACTCTTTCCAAGCTTCCTTCCCAGTTAAGCTAAGGACCCATGATGGAGGCCAAGCCAATCGGATGCCCTCGCTGCACTTTGAAGTGGAAGTCAGTGGTGTGAAGAAGCAGTGGAGGGTGATGCCTGTGGAGACAGCTGTGTTCCATTTTCCCAGGTCGGTGATGACAGCAATTCCAGTAGCAGTGGCTGCAGCATGCATTGTTGTCTGTGTCCTGTGGTGACAGTGGCACAGTCTTTACCAGACTAGCTTTATGACACGATTTGGACATTGTTCATGACCAATCATCTCCAAGCCTGATTCTCCAGCTTTGCTGGAGGTGTGGACCTAGAAGAGATTCCAGCATAGTATAAAACAGGAAACAACTTACTTAAAATGAATTTAAGGCCTCTCCAAGAATTGTTGGTGGCCAGTCTCTTTACTTAGAATCTTGCCACTAGCCACGTTCATAGGACTTCTTTATCCTTAGGTCTCTGTCCTCAGGGGGACTTGTGGTGGCATTTCTGGGTGTTGCAATGTTTAAGGAAAATACTGACATTTGGGAGGGAAGCAGAGATGTTAAAATAGTCTCATACAATTAAGAATTATCTGGCATCTTATGCTACTTTCAAATATCCCCTGGGCATTCATGGAGATAAAAATAAATCCTGTTTATAATGACCTGAACCTAGAATCCGACTCTATTTTATATACGAAAACAAAAAATTAGGGACTTTTTGAGAGAGAATCGCGTTTGGTTTGGCATTTCCCCAAGAGTCCTTCACTATTTAGGGGCATCATATCAAAGATGGCAACATGGCTCAATGCCACACACAAAGGTTCAGAGTGTAATCGTCACTGCTGAATTTGCTGGCTTTTGTGATTAGTGCACGCATCTGACTCCTTCATTATGGATTCTCTAGTGTCCTCCTGGCCAAGCATTGGCATGTTGAATACATATTTTTATGTATTTCACAAATTGCTTCCTTTTCATTTCCCCTTTATTGTATAGTAAGGGAAGTATATTGGATTTTTATAAAAGATACTTTGAGTTTCATTTCATGACAGTCAAGGTGGCATTCTAAATTACTTATTATAAAAATGAGGTGTTTGATCTAATAGGGTTGCAAACCACGGCCCTAAAGCCCTCTCTTACTTTCTCACAGTCTTCTAGCGTACCCCCTTCCACCAGTGCATTACTAAAGATCCATTGGTGTAGAATTTCAAATGTTATTTATTTATTTTTTTAGATAGCATATTTTTCTTCCTGTTACATACACAAACAGCTTTAGAAAATGGCTCTATTCTTGCTAAGCTACAACCATAACATCTTGGTTAATTTTGATTAAAGACCTAATGGCCCATTTAAATGCTGATAAAAGGGGGTGGGATAGGCTTTAAAAATAGCAGGCTCATGGGAGCTCAAATCTGTGGAAACTTTATTGAGTATAAAGGGCATATGGAGACCCAACCCACACTCTGTCCTTAATGACCATATGAGGGAACAAACCTTCCCTTCAGCCCTAGATGTTTAAAAGAATTTGAATATAAATTAGTGTGAGATTTGAAAAAGAGGAAAGAAATCTCATTATATCCTATTTTTCTGTTACCAACTATCAAATTCCAGTTGATAACCTAAGCAGAATGAACTACTAGTGAGACCACAGAGATTCCTGAGGACAGGGGTCTTCGGCCAGCTCAAGTACAGATCGTAGGCAGAGCCCTGATCCAGCAGCCACCAGTTCCCAGAGGCTTTCTTGCCTGCTTCAGGCCTCCTCTTGAACGATAATAACCACGAGGATGGTATTCTCGGGAGAATATTTCTTGACATTAAAAAAAAACCCTAACATCTGGGCCTCATCATATTTTTTTATTAGTAGCCTCTCTGCTGGTGACAATCTTAGTCCTACGTGTTTTGCCAAAGGGCATCAGAAAAATGCCTGTCAAAATCTTATCATCTTGGCATGCAGAGGCAGCATCTTCTGGATTGGCATGCAGAGGCAGGATTTTCTGGATTGAATCAACCTGTGTATACCTAAAAAGGGGAGCTATGATTTTAAAGAAGACTGATGTTTAATCACTTGGAAACTGGATGAATTAACATGATTTCCAAAATCAACATCTAATAAGACTTTGATTTTATCACTCAAGAAGTCTTTGACAGATGGTCCTCAGGAGTGACACAAATGTCGTGGAAATTTTAATCAGACAACAGTGAACTGTAAAGTCCTACAAAGATGAAAAACATTTCAGGATATGCTACTAATTGTCATAGCCACTTAGGAAATAATTTAGTACAAATTCACAAACAATACAATGAATATACTGTGAAGCTGTATTTTCATACTGTAACAGCTACTTGCTGAAAAATGAAAAACTGAAAAAAAATTAGGCAAATTCTTAGGATACTTATTAATAACTGATTTTTTAAAGTTTATTTGTTTATTTTGACAGAGACACAGACAGTGTGAGTGGGAGAGGGGCAGAGAGAAAAGGAAAGAGAGAGAATCCCAAGCAGGCTCTGCCCTGCCAGCCCAGAGCCTGATGCAGGGCTTAAACCCACGAAACTGCCAGATCATGACCTGAGCCAAAACCAAGAGTCGGCGCTTAACTGACTGAGCCACCCAGGCGCCCCTCATAACTTTTTTTTTTAATGGGTTTTACTTGTTTAATGCTCAATCAAATATAACCTGAGTGGCCAAAAAAATTTTATTCTTTTCAAATATGCCACTTTTATATGCTGGAAATACTCACTCAAGATGCGTTTCAAGCCTGTAAGCCACACTAGATAGCCCTGAAGAATTCTTTTATACTAAGCAACACTTACACTGCTCTATTATTTTCAGACAGTTGAGTCACTTGTAGTCGCCCCTCCAGCTCTCATCACCGTTTGGTTATCTCATTTTCTTTTTTCAAGTGCTAACCAGAAAGTGATCTTGTGCTTTGTCTCTGTCTTCTTTTTTTCCCTACACCCTACCCCCAACAATCTTTTTCTTTTTCTTTCTTGGCAGTGTCTCTGAGCAGCCAGCCCCAAAGACTGCAAAAATGACTTTCACGAACTCCCTATGACTCGACGTGGCACAGATGACTTCTCTTCCACGAATTCAGTACAGCGTGACAGCTTGTTTTCTTGACTCACACACTGACTCAAATATTTATTATGCATAATATTCTGTGGACGTTGGGAAATACAAAGATGAATCTGCCTCATTTCCAGACCTCAAGAAACTTACATTACGTTATGTAAGAGGAAAACAATATGTGCTAAATGCTATAGAACTGCACAGTCTAATAGAACGGCCATTAGTTACTGCTTTTTGGCATTTGTGCGTAGTTTGAGTTGAGATGTACCGTAAGTATAAAATACACACTGGATTTTGAAGGTTCGGTGCAAAAAAATGTAAAGCATCTCATATAAAAAAATCAATTTTTATATTGATTATATGTGGAGGTGATAATATTTTGGATATACTGGTTTAGATAAAGTATATAATTAACTTAACCTGTTTCTTTGCACTTTAAAAAATTTTTTAATGTTTATTTATTATTGAGAGACAAAGACAGTGTGTGAGTGGGGGAGGGCAGAGGGAGAGGGTGACACAGAATCCAAAGCAGGCTCCAGGCTCTGAGCTCTCAGCACTGAGCCCTGTGTGGGGTTTGAACTCAGGAACCGTGAGATCATGACCTGAGACAAAGTCGGACACAACTGACTGAGCCACCCAGGCACCCCTCTTTGCACTTTTTTATGTGGCTACTAGAAACTTTAAAGTCACATATGTGGCCAGCATTGATACACAAGTTTAGAGAGAAAGGGGAGAGTACTTCATGTGTGTTGGGGGCGGGGGCACATACAGGGGAAGATGGTGAGCAGGAAACCATCCAAGAGGAGGCAACACTTGAACTTGCTTTTGCACATGCAGAGTGAAGAAGAGACCTCAGCCAATAGTAGAGGCAATGCTGTGTAACGAGCAAGGCATAGTTCCCGGCGCATATCTTGGTTCCTCTTCTTAGAAACTGACCTCTCCTCTCTAACTCTCAATTTTCACACGAGAAAGTTGGAGCTAGTGATGCCTATGTCATAAGATTGATCATGATGGGGATTATAATGAGAGAATATATACAAACTGATTAGTGTAGCGCACAGAACAAGAGAAAGCAGTCAATAAGTGGTATCTAAATTTACTAGTATATGGAAGAGCAGAGTTATAAGATGATTTAAAGGATGTTAAAGTGAAATTTAACATAAAAGCTGTTTCCTCAGCTACTGTGCCAGAGATGCCACTGCTAAGGTTTTGTCTCTCTTTTTAAATTATTGCTTACAAAATAATTGCTTATAATCTGAGTGAATTGCAAATTCTATATATAATGGATATTCACGAACAAAGAAAAAAAAGATACATGTTCCAGTTGATTTTCACTGTCCTTATTCCACTGCTGACTTTTGTTTGTTTTTGAGAGAGAGAGAGAGAGAGAGAGAGAGAGAGGCAGAGAGTGAAGGGGACAGAGGATCCAAAGCAGGCTCTGCACTGATAGTGGAGAGCCTGATGTGGGGCTTGAACTCATGAACTGTGAGATCATGACCTGAGCCAAAATTAGACACTTAACTGACTGAGCCATCCAAGCACCCCTCCACTGCTAAATTTATAATACTTTATCACCTTTTTTGTTTTCATGGAAAATAAGTTTAGAAGTATTAGTGGGCTATTTTCTTTACTTTCCTGGTTGATACCCTTGGTCATTGGACAATGTTCAATGGCCCACAGCTAGCTTCATCAAAATTATGGATAGAAACTAGAGCAAATTCCAAGAATTATGACATTGTCATTACCTGAGTGATTCAGGAGAAAATCAGCATATCCCCAAGTTCCCATTGAAGAAATCCTTAGAAGGGCTTTATGATAATCTGATACTTTACTCAAATATTCTGAGAAACTAATATTAGACCACCATGTGGCAGGTTACTTAGAAAATAATGACTGGAGAATCCACTTTAATTGCCTATGGAAGCTAGCTTCTCTTAAAGACTGGTGTTGGGGTGCCTGGGTGGCTCTGTCAGTTAAGTATCTGACTTCGGCTCAGGTCATGATCTGGCTGTTCCTGGGTTTGGGCCCGGCATTGGGCTCTGTGCTGACAGCTCAGAGTCTGGAGTCTGCTTCAGATTCTATGTCTCCCTCTCTCTCTGCCCCTCCCCTACTCATACTCTCTTTCTCAAAAACTAACATTAAAAAAAAAAAAAAAAGACTGGTGCCTACCAAAGGATGGAGGGTTAATAGTTAAAAGTATCCAGATATGACAGTGGCCCTGACAAATATCTTCTCTTTCCCATCTTGAGTTTCCAGCTTCAGGAATTTTAAGAGGACCTCTTTTAGAGGGGTAAAATCAAAGTCTACTCATGACTTGATTCAAGGAAAACCCAGACCTCTGGCTTCTACACTGGGTTCCTCATACATTTCAACTTCTTTTTTCTCTCCCTAGATATCTGTTAAAAGAGAGAACCCCCATCACCTCAAAGTTGTGCTTAGTAATTGCGTATTTTGTTATAATAAAAGTATCTACTACTATTGAGCACTCATTGCTGTGCTAAGCAGTGTGCTACTTCTTTCAATCCTCATAATACCACCATGGCTCACTTACTATTACCTCTTACTTTAGTTTCTATTGTTGCTTAACAAATTACCACAAAACTTAGGGGCTTACAAAAACAATAATCCTTTGTCATCTCTTATGGTTCTGTAAATCAGACAAAGCATAATGAGTTTGATGTATCTCTACACCGTGAGGTCTGAGGTCTCAGTTGGAGGACTTGAAGGCTGGATCCTGGAATCATCCACAGGCTCATTCACTGACATGTCTAGTGGTTGATGTTGGCTGTCAGTGGAGATGTTGATTAGGACACCCATATGTGGCCTGGGCTTCCTCACAACATGGTGACTGGGTTGCAAAGGTAAGTGTCGCACAAGAGAGACCCAGACAGAGACAAAGAGAGCACATATGCTCTAGGCAGAAGCCAATGGCTGATTATGACTTCACTGGAAGTCACATCACTTCTGCCAAATTCTTTTGGTTGAGGCAGTTTCAAAGTTCAGCCCAGATTCAAGGGAAGAGAATATAGACCCCATCTCTTGATGAAGGAATGTTAATGTCAGTTCATGAGAACAACATTGGGACAGAATATACACTCATGCAGCCGTCTTTGGATGGCTTTTGAAAAATACAATCTGCTACATACTTTATTTTATAGACTAAAAACGGGGGCTTACAGAGAGTAAATTGCTTGTGATCATACAACTAGTAAAAATAAAAACCAAGATAGAAATCTGCTCGTTTCCAGAATCTATTCTCTTAAAAAAAAAAATCACCATTGCTATTATACCTCCCACCCCAAATTCTTTCTAGCTTTAAACTTTAGAAAACTAATCTACTTCAGGGTGGATCAGTTGGTTGAGCGTCCAACTCTTGGTTACAGCTCAGGTCACGATCCCACGGTTTCATGGGTTCAAGCCCCGTGTCAGGCTGTGCACTAACACTGTGGAGCCTGCATGGGATTCTCTGTGTCTCTCTCTCTCTCTGCCACTCTCCCACTCACGCTGTGGCTATCTCTCTCCCTCTCTCTTTCTCTCTCTCCCTCTCTCAAAATAAATAAACATAAAATAAAAAACTAATCTATTTCAAATATACAAATATTTGTTTATTTAAACAGTGTGCCACAAGTTTCGTAAACCCGGAGCAGTGGATGGTAACATGATTTCACAATAATTTTAAATTTTTGTTTTTACATTTATTCATTTTTGAGAGACAGAGTGACAGAGCACAAGCGGGGGAGGGGCAGAGAGAGAGGGAGACACAGAATCCGAAGCAGGCTCCAGGCTCTGAGCTATCAGCACAGAGCCCGACACAGGGCTCAAACCCACAAACCACGAGATCATGACCTGAGCCGAAGTCAGACACTCAACCGACTGAGCCACCCAGGCACCCCAATTTCACAATAATTTTAAAGTCCAAGTTACAAGAGCTCAAGACCTCTCCCTTTTCTTGGAAATGTTTCCTTTTTGGGGCTCCTCGGACACTCAGTTGGTTGAGCATCTGACTCTAGATTTTGGCTTAGGTCATGATCCTAGGGTTGTGGGATCGATCCCTGTGCTGGGCTCCACTCTGAGCATGGAGCCTGCTTGGGATTTTCTCTCTTGCCCTGTGCCCTCCTTCCCTACTCACGCTCACTCCTTCTCTCTCTCTAAAATAAAAAAGAGATGTTTCCCTTTTTTCCTTACTATTTCTATAGTTCTTAAAGATGTCCACCAACTCATCTTTCCTCCAAGCCACTATGACAGCTACCAAGTTGCTTGTTTCCTCTGGCAATGGTGGGCTTCTGAGAATATCAGTGCAAGGGAGCTGGGTCTTCTTGCTTCACCAGCTGCTGACAGAGCCAGAGGGGAGCTAGTTTTGCACACAGGTGGGAGCAATGACCCTGTCCCAACTCTGGGTCACACTATGTCATGTCACCTGGGCAGAGAAGCAGTACTGCTTTTCCCAGGGGCATGGTCACATGAAAGCCATCCTTTCAAGTTAGCCGACACATCCTTCTCATTCTTCTGTCATTGATGCTAACAAACAAAGCAAAACAACTCCCCTCACCTCACTCCCAACCCCAGTGCTATCTAAGGAGAAACAATAATTCAGCCTGGATCTCCAAACTCACTCCTGCAAGGGTTAGAAACATTCATCTTTTTCTGTTCCATGAAAACACCACAACAAAGTTTACGTGAAGACGCTCAACTCAGTGATGCAATAATTTATACACCACACATAAACTCTGACTTTGAGGGCTAAACCAGGGTCATCCAATTATTGGGGACATCATGGTTTCTGGTAAAACAGAGGGTAGACGTTTCTTTTTTTACATGATGTCTCAAAGAACTAGTGAGATAGTTTTCCCAAAACAAAAGAAGGGTTAAACCAAAGACAGATTCTCTAATCAAAGCTGTGGGAAGAAAAAAGTTTCCCAGGCTTCTCTGTACTCCATCAAGATATCAGGGCCATGATATGGTAACAGCTACAGTTCTCCTCACATAAAGGGAAATTCTTCCTTAGACGTAGCCCAGGAATCTGAGCTCAGCTGTGGGAGAGGTAGCAGAAGGCTTTACATTCCACATCTGGCCTGCCCCTTATGGTATTAAGATACTACTACTACTACTCCTCGTAGTAGCAGCAGCAGCAGCAGCAGCAATGAAGAGGAGGAGGAGAAGGGGTAGGAAGAAATAATGCACTAAATTCTCACTAAGCGCTGGGCACTGTGCTAAATGAATTCATAGAGTTCTCCCAATAGCTCTGTGAGATACCCCTTTTGTGAAAATACTCCTTTTTTTTTCAGATGAGGAAACTGAGGCTTAAAGATATAGTGAGTTGTCTAAGGCCATGTAACTTGTAAGAGGTGAAGCTTGCCCTTACGCTGAGGCATTCTTACTCTTGAATTCTTCTACTATTCTTATCAACTGTTTCCTACCCCAAATTAGCTCTTAGCTGTCATTTTCCTAAGAAACCTAATTAGACCAAACTTTATTAAATACCCACTATGTCCACAAATCTTCACTGGGCCCTGGGATGATATGGCTGAAATAGGAACTAGTCCCTGTGCTGAGGGAACCAGCGGTGTGATAAAGAAGACAATAGGCATGGTGGGAGGGCCCTCAGGGTCCTGTGGTAGCACCAAGTAGAGAAGGATTTATTTTAACTCTGATGGGATCCAGGAAAACATTCCAGAAGGTGATTTTTGAGTTGGGAATTAGCTTACACATACAATGTTGACAGGTAAAGAAGAAAGAGAAAGGCACTCCGAACAGGGAAAATAATAATAAAATAATAATAATAATAATAATAATAATAATAAGAAGAAGAAGAAGAAGAAGAAGAAGGGCTTGTATAAATACATGGCATGAGAGAGGAAGACTGGGTCATCAGGGAATGGATGCAAAGTTAGATGTTTGGGTGAGAGCCTCAAAGATGGATTAGGGAAGAGAGCTTGGAAGCCAGTTGTGATGAGCCCTGACTGCCCACAAAAGAGGCTGCATTTGTCCTACAGCCAAGGAGAGTTATGCAGAGCCTTTTATACGGAGGACTGGAAGTTATATGGGTGTTCCAGATACCAGGCAGCTCCTGTAATTCTGCTGATGGATAAGACTTCTGGATGCACCTTGCATATTGCCAAGCCAGTTGGGATAGCTTAAAGGGCAGGCTACATGCACTGGGTAGAAATCTATGGAAAACTTGTCTTTCATCTCCAGGTTTCTATTTTGTTTCCTTGAGTTGTATTTTCATGGCTTTGTCTTTCAGAGGGCTCTCATTAGATATTTTCCAATGGTACAGGAAAAGAAAGGCTGAGATTTGTGCTAAAATTCTCAACCAGGGGCCAAATGTTGACCACTGACAGTCATTCCTAGAGGAGACAAAGGTTTACAAGGTGGAAGGACATGTATGGGAGGAGAGTAAATCTGCCCCTTGCCTGAAGGGGACCTACAGAAAGATGGGGTAAAGGAGTAGAGTTACTTCGCTGTTATGGCCTTTCCCCTGTGCTTTTGCAATAGCATTGTTCATCTTTAGTGTTAAAGAATTGAGACAAATCCCCATTATTTAAAGCCTAAGATATGAAGTTTTTCTAGAATGATTTGTTATTCCTTTTTGATGGTGAGAAGGGGTTTTCTTCACTGAGCTCTATGAAGAGTTGAAGCCTAGTCAAAAAGCATTTCTGAGAATGGCGTGGAGTCCAGAAAATTGATGCCTACAATGACCATATTATCTCTTTACTTTGGCTAATCTTAGAAAGCCTGAGCAAATGACTCTATTTGTGCTTCCTGCTAGGTAAGAACAGGTGAAATCAGATCTCACAAGGAGATACAGCAAGCTTTTCACCTCATGACAATTTTTTTCAAACTGACTATAACTGACAAATGGTCTAATTCCACTTGAGCTGCTATGTTTGCCCTTCAGCAGGTCTAGCATGCAGTTTAAAAGTTAGTCCATAGATCAAATAGGTCCTATCTCCAGTACAGGAGGCAAAGAAAACCATATCCATATGTTTAAGTAACATAAGATTAATTGAGGATATACTACATACATGCACACCCATGCAAATTGTTCGCCAAGCCATCAGGATAGACTTCCTAGGTTCTGCAGCCCAAGCAAAGTTAGGAGGAGAAGTAGCAGAAGTGCAGGTCTACATTAGGACATAGGTGGGCCTAAGGTCAGAGGGTGTAATTTGCTCAGGGGCCCTAGACTTCCTGTTTATAAAGTGCCTCAAAGGGGGCACTTGGGTGGCTCAGTTAAGCGTCCGACTTTGGCTCAGGTCATCAGGACTTCGGCTCACTGTTTGTGAGTTCAAGACCCGCGTTGGGCTCTGTGCTGACAGCTTGGAGCCTGGATCCTCCTTTGGATTCTGTGTCTCCTTCTCTCTGCCTCTCCCTGCTCACACTCTGTCTCTGTCTCTGTCTCTGTCTCTGTCTCTCTCTCTCTCTCTCTCTCTCTCTCTCTTTCTGTCTCAAAAATAAATAAGCATTAAAAAAAATAATAATAAAATAAAGTGCCTCAAAGGTAGACATTTGACCTTCTGGAATTCAGGTCAAAATGCCCTAATATCTAGGATTCTACAGTTTTGCCGACAGCAAAGGGAGGAGACATTCCCTATCAGCCTTTACGCCAGACTATATTGCCCATTGTTCTCTATGAATTCATGCTTTTTTTTTAATGTTTATTTTATTTTTGTGAAAGAAAGGGACAGAGTGCAAGCAGGGGAGAGGTCGAGAGAAGGGAGACACAGAATCCGAAGCAGGCTCCAGGCTCAGAGCTGTCAGCACAGAGCCTGACATGGGGCTTGAACCCACAAACTGTGAGATCATGACCTGAGCCGAAGTCGGTCGCTCAACTGACTGAGCCACCCAGGAACCCCTGAATTCATGCTTTTTAAACAGATTTTATAATTATCTTATGAAAGCAAAATATACTGCATTGTTTGTGCATGTTAATAATGTTAATTGCAGAGTTTCTAACATGCCAAATTTGTAATTCTGTAGAGCCATTTTGTTATTGTTATTTATTTTAATATGTTGGGAGCCTCAGGGAATTGGAGTAGGCATAAGCTCACTTGACCTCTCTGATCCCTGAGGATGGAGAATCTAAGGGGGTTCCCCTACTTGTTTTCTTGGTCCCAGTTAAAGAAAGCACACACAGAGCTTGGCAGGCTGGTGCATCGTTAAGTATTTCAGCTTGCCTGTTTTAGGTCCTGTCATCAGCACTGAGCTGCCCATCTTCCCTGAAGCTCGGTAGCATTTTCTCATTCCCACAGTATTTAAGGGTTAGTCTATGAGCATTTGTTAAATTGACCAAAAATGAATATGCATGTGATAGACGAGGGTTGAGCTGAGAACGATGCAGCCCAGGAGAATGAATAACATGGCAAGTCCTGCCAGGTCCTCAGTTTGAACTAAGTTTTCTTCAATTCTGGTCAAACTAGCCTGAGCAGAGAGCTTCAGTGCAAAGGTCTGTGTGTTCAGGTGACTCTGCATCCACATATAATTATCTTATTAAATACATGAATTCTGTGTTGCCTACATAGGACTTCTAGCTCCTTTCCTGGCTTAGGCTCCAGAATAAACCTTTTTTTGTTAGAAGTTAGTTGGGCATTAAAAAAATAGTCTGCACTTCACTACTTCAATAATGATTTACGGAAAATCCTTCACGTACCCAAGGGCTGCTCACGGTATGGGGTAGAGCTATGAGTTAAGACGGCCAGGGCCCTCCTCTCCCAGAGCCCACATGCTCAAGGTGGGAAGACAGTAATAAACTAGTAAATAAATAACCCCACAAGATGATTTCAGATGGCCCCGAGTGAAGTGAAAGCAATAAAGCAGGGGAGGGGGGCTTTGACAGAGGGGTTGGACAGCAATTTCAGATTGTGTGGTCAGAGCTGGCTACCAGAAGAAATGTCATTTGAGCCTAAGATATGTCCCTACATTGAAAGCTTTTATCGTGCCCCATAGCTATATGGAGTTACTTGATTCAAGAAGAATTCCAGGAGAAACAGTAATTGCCTGGATAACACTCAAGCCTTTTGCCTAAACATAAAGTCTTATATATGATCAGTTATCTCTCAGTTCAACCAACATCCTCTTAGAGCACTGACTTTTACTTTTCTGGAAAAGGCAGGCTGACTGCTCCTGGTGGTTGGGAGCTTAGCTAGAATTACCTTGTGTTAACTACAAGCCTTCTCCTCCCTTCATTTTTATTGCTATAATGATTTTTTTCCTGGAAGGTTCTTTTATATGAGGGATGATGACATCAATGAAACTGATTTCACCACCAGTGAAAATTGATCTTACTGCTTTATTGTGACATCTAGAATCTTCTCTTTGCCCACTGCTGTAGCCAATGAGTAGAAGAAATACCCACAAAGTGGATGTTGACTCAGAAGCAATGAGTGGCCACTGCTATTTAAAGATGCAGGGCATTTCTGAGCTTTCCATAAGGGAATAATTAAATCACTGCAGGTAACAAAGAATTAATTTTGAGGGATATTAAGCACCCTTAATTAGCACATTTGAGTTTTATTTCCCCACAGGGAAAATATTCTCATGGCAACTTGCCATGTCAAAGCTTCTAAAACTTCTCCCTAAACTTAGAGCTGAAGTCCATTTTACAATGCAAATGAGGGCAGCAAAAATCTTTTAAGCCAAATCATTCATAACCATTTAGGTTCCAGGGCCCTGGATTTTGTTAATAATTCTGTGGCAACTACTTGGGAGGCTTTCTGAAAAAATATATAGCTGGTATATTCAAAGAACCTAAATCTTCTAATAACCCACATCTGTGCAGAGTTTGAAAGCTTGTTTTTTTCTTCTTAATTCCAATTACACTGTGTTTTAATTGCATTTTAAAGTTTAAGTGAATTTAGAGATCATAAAAATTCAAGACAAATAGAAACATCTCAGCTTAGACACATCCATCACATGGAGCTGATTGCTTACAATATCACATGAGATTAGGGCAGCAGAAGGGATTGTAGTTTATTGGTCTCAAATTCAATTAAATGAAATCAATTAATTCCTTGGGATATTTACGATATCATTCTTCTATCTAGGCATCAGTGCTGTACCAAATTTAACAATGAAAGAGGACTGATCTGTTTTGTTACTATGTAGATATATATATATATATATATATATGTATATATATATGTATATATATATGTACTATGTATATATATATATAAAATATATATATATAATACATTATATATATATTTTAATTTTACTGGGAAGACTTTTAAAAATATGTGTACTTTACAAATATAGGCATGCAGAGTTTAATTTAATATATGTTAAGGATTGTCAGGTAATGATTATTTCAGACTTGGACATGAATATTTGCTTTAGATGCACCTCTGAAGGCAAAATTAAATGACAAACAACTACTGCAAGTGAAAGTTACCTTGAAAATTCTACCCTATCTTCTTGGGTCCACACATGAGAATGATCTTAAACTCCAATCTTAAACAATTAATGAGAGAAAGAAAAAACACAGCCATTTTAGGTAGTATCAATTCTCAAGTAATAGAATGATTTCTGACGTCTAATTTCCCACTTAAAAAAATCACAGAAAAACGTTCAAAGTGCTAGGGAGGAAATCTGGTAACTAACAGATACTGCAATATAACCATGTGGCCTAGGTTCTTTCATTTTTTTCTTTTTTACTTTTATTTATTTTTGAGAGAGAGACAGAGCATGAGCAGGGGAGAGGGAGACACATAATCCAAAGCAGACTCCAGGCTCTGAGCTGTCAGCACAGAGCCCGATGTGGGGCTCGAACTCACAAACCATGAGATCATGACCTGAGCTGCAGTCGGATGCTTAACCGACTGAGCCACCTAGGAGTCCTGATTTTGTTTTCTGATGGGATCATGCAGGCAGCTAGCAACATCTTCCCACATGGCCCTTTGGACATTTCAGGATTTATTATAGAATAAAGCAAGAAGTGATTTATTTCTTTATACTTTGAAATTTCTCTAACTTTTGGATGTGCTTCAGTCTGACAGTAATTACTTTCTGCTTTTTCCTCTCTTCCATTTTTTCTCCTCATTTTCTTCTTCCCTCTACCCTCCAAAAGAGTAGAGGTTTAGGACTGAAGAGGTCCTAAAGTATTAGTGGGCTGCCTAGTGTCTTTTTCTAACTGAAGAAGCTACTTAGGGCAAGGCAGATTCTGGTCTTATCCCTGCCCTTCTCTCCACAGTGCTTTACATAAGTTTAAAATATTAAAGAGAATTGAGAGGGACATTAATTTCCAAGTCAGTTTCATATAGGAATACCTATTCCAACATGTGTCAACATTTGTAGACCTCTGCCTGAATACTTCCCACAATAGGAAGTTCACCGCTTGATGAGGCTGCTGATTTATCTGTGTTCAGCGTTGCACATTTCCTCTATGGAGATAAAATGAGCCTCATAGGCATTTAGCCAATTGTCCCGAGTTCTGCCCTTTGGTAGTGTACAAATCAAGTCAAATCACCCCAACCTGATGCCCCTTCCACTATTGGAACATACTGGGTCTCCCAACAACACTTTTTTCTCTGGTTTCTGCCATGATTCCCATGGTGACTGGAATACAGCTGTCTTCATAGACCATACCTTCTCCACACACTTGACTCAAATTCCAGATTCTTGACCTCCTGAGATTTACACTCCATCTCCACAATTCCTCAAATTCTCTTCAGCTTATATCCATCGTCCTCCTTGTTTGTAGAAGCTTCTTGGATCAAAACCTAGTCTTTTATGAGCCTCCACAAAATGTCACTGGTCTTCAGCAGTTTGTGTCTAATATGTTTATGGCAGTTTAGCAGCGACAATGTCATGAGGAATCACACAGCAGGGTGCACGGGCTTCTGAAACCTCCCACCATTCCCCTGTCTTTCCCTTCCTTATGTTGTCCTCACCCTCTCTGCTGAGTGAAAGTCAATTCTACTAATCCCAGCAGTGAAAAACTTAGCCTGACTTGAAGGTAGATGATCTCAACACAGTCTATGTCTTCCTTCCCTGAAATAGTGAAATTTTCACTGTTGTTACATGTTAACTGCCTCCATTTAAATGTTAAACACTTTACATGATCTCATTTCAATTTTACTTTAACCCCATGTGGTAGATAGTACTATTCCCTTTGCTCATGTGAAGAAACTAAGGTTTCAAGAGGTCTAGTAATTTTTCTAAGGAAAAACTATTATTGCCAAAGCTAGAACTTAAGCCCACTTTCTTTAAACTCCAAAGTTAGTACACCTAACATGTATACTAAACGTCTCTTCAAGATTTCCATATGCCTCATCATCCTGATTGTTATTCTATGGACAAATTCCATTTTTTACAAAAAAGTATTCCTTTTAAAATATGGCCTCCTAAAATGCATTTAGTCCTTCAGATGTGAAGACAAGGAAGTAACTAAAAATTGCACACACTGGCCAACAGATGTGTTTGACTTGCTTATCCATTGTTTTTTTTTTTTATTTTTTATTAAATTTCAATTAATTAACATACAGTACAATATTGGTCTCAGGAGTAGAATTCAGTGATTTATCACTTACATACAACACCCAGTGCTCATCACAAAAAACTCCTCCTTAGTACTCATCTAGCCCATCTCACCCATCTTCCACCCACATCCCTCCATCAACCCACAGTTTGTACTCTATCACTAAGAGTCTCTTGTGGTGTGTTTCCCTCTCTTCTCCCGCCCCCCCCCACCTTTTCCTCTATGCTCATCTGTTTTGCTTCTTAAATTCCACATATGAATGAAATCATATGGTATTTATCTTTCTCTGATTGACTTATTTTGCTTATCATAATACATTCTGGCTCTATCCATGTCATTGCAGATGTCCTGATTTCATTCTTTTTGATGGCTGAGTAATATTCCTGTGTGTGTGTGTGTGTGTGTGTGTGTGTGCGTGTGTGCATATATATATATATACATATATATATATATATATATATATATATATCACATTTTCTCTATCCATTCATCACTTGATGGACATTTAGGTTCTCTCCATAGTTTGGCTATTGTTGAAAATACTGCTATAAACACTGGAGTGCATGTACCCCTTTGAATCTGTATTTTTGCACACTTTGGGAAAATACCTAATAGTGAAATTGCTGGATTATAGAGTAGTTCTATTATCAGTTTTCTTGAGGAATCACCATACTGTTCTCCAGAGTGGCTGCACAGGTTTGTATTTCCACCAACAGTGCAAGAGGCTTCCCCTTTCTCCATATCCTTGCCAACATCTGTTGTTTCTTGTGTTGTTAATTTTCATCATTCTGACAGGTGTGAGGTGGTATCTCATTGTGGTTTTGATTGCTATTTCCCTGGTGATGAATGATGTTGAGTTTCTTCTCTTGTGTCTATTAGCCATCTGGATGTCTTCTTTGGAAAAATGTCTATTCATGTCTTTTGCCCATTTCTTCACTGGACTGTTTCTTGGGTGTTGAGTTTGATAAGTTCTGTACAGATTTTGGATACTAACCCTTTATCAGATATATTGTTTGCAAATATCTTCTCTCATTCCGTGTGCTGCCTTTTAGTTTTGTTGATTATTTTCCTTCTCTGTGCAGAAGCTTTTTATCTTGATAAAGTCCCAGTAATTCATGCTTTTGTTTCCCTTTTTTGGTGATGTGTCTAATAAGATGTTGCTCTGGCCAAGGTCAAAGAAGTTACTACCTGTGTTCTCCTCTAGGATTTTGACAGTTTCCTGTCTTGTATGTAGGTCTCTCATCCATTTTGAATTTATTTTTGTGTACGGTATAAGAAAGTGTTCCAGGTTCATTCTTCTGCATGTAGTTGTCCAGTTTTCCTAACACCATTTGTTAAAGAAACTGTCTTTTCTCCACAGAATATTCCTTCTTGCTTTGTTGAAGATGAGTTGACCATATAGTTGTGGATCCATTTCTCGGTTTTCTATTCTCTTCCATTGATCTATGTGTCTGTTTTTGTGCCAGTACCATACTGTCTTGATCACTACAGCTTCATAATATAGCTCAAAATCCAGAGATATCCCCAGTTTTGTTTTTCTTTTTCAGGACTGCTTTGACTATTTGGGCTCTTTTGTGGTTTCATACAAATTTTAGCGTTGTTTGTTCCAGCTCTGCAAAGAATGCTGATGGTATTTTGATAGGGATTGTGTTTTTTTTAAATGTTTATTTATTTATTCTGAGAGAGAGAGAAAGGGTAAGTCGGGGAGGGACAGAGAGGAAGGGAGAGAAAGAATCCCAAGCAGGCTCCATGCTGTCAGCATAGAGTCCAAGGTGGGCTCAATCTCATGAACCATGATACATGACCCGAGCTGAAATCCAGAAATCAGATGCTTAACAGATTGAGCCACCCAGGTGCCCTGTCCATCCATTGTTTTTAATAAACAAATAGCACAACAAAAAAGCAAGAAGAAAAAGGAAAGGAAGAATTTGAATGCCTGGATAATCTCTGGTCCACCCTTTTTTCTTTCATCTGGACTTATTCTATCCATTTTGTTACCTATTTGGCCCCTAAAGATATTTGCATTTGTAATCTACTTTTCTGTAACATTGTATATTCTTGCCATCCATCTTGGATTTCATAGTTACAGCTGTAATTGTTCTCCAAGCAACTCAATAGGACTATGGTCCATGCTAACTCCTAACGCTGCTGTGGAATTGATATGAATTGCCTGCCATCTAAAAGTACTGTTTGGCATAAAGGAATTTAGCTAGTAAGTGCACCCAGTGAACCACCCAGCCTCTACATCTAACATGGCCATTCTGTTCTCTGCTTGTTCTTACATTTTAACTTTTATTTAAGAAGCTATATACGATAAGATTATTCATGTTCTGAAGAATTCATGAAGATTATAGGATTTAAATTTCAAGAGTTTTAATTTTTTTCTGTATCTACACAGCTAACAAATAATTCTTACGATACCTACTGTTCAAAAAATTTTCCAGGGAGGGGCACTTTGGCGGCTCAGTCAGTTGGGTGTCTAACTCTTTATTTCGGCTCAGGTCATAATCCCAGGATCGTGGGATAGAGCCCTGCTCAAAATTTGTTCTCTCTCTCTCCCTCTGTCCCTCTCCCTTGTTTGCATGCTCAGTCTCTCTCTCTCTCTCTCTCTCTCTCTCTCTCTGAAATAAAAAATTAAGGAAAATTTGTTTTCAGGTATATCTGGTTACTCTTCCCATGTCTAAATTGGGGGAAAAAAGCACTAAATTCTCCACAAATCACCTTATGTCATTCACAGAGGCCAGAAATGCCTGGGTAATATGGAATTTCCGAGGTTTTCCTAATGCCTTTCCATGTGATCAAATAGAGTGCTATGCATTGTCCAAGGTGATGTGACTAGATATGAATCTTGTCCTTTTGTTCTAGGCCCACCTAGCCAAGAGAAAAAATACTATATTTTACAAAGGTGAAACCTAAGTAGATTTTGCTACACTTCTCAAGATAATGTCTTCATTAAAGGGTTTTCTAATAGTGATAGGTGTGCCAAAATGGAATGGGTCAATTTGTTAAATAGTGAGCTTCCTATTATCAGAGATGTTTAATCATAGTTTGGATGGGCACAGAGAGTGAAACGTACTCATTGGCCTACAAGGTCACTTCCAACTCTGAATATCTGTTTCTATATAAAGTCAAGCAATATCATCTAAGGTTACTTATTCCTCTCACAAATTGAGATGACTGGTTGAGTTCTTAGTTTCTCTTTGGTTATAAAAATTTTGCATAGTGGAAAGTAGAAGTCCGGCTTTCTGGCTAGTAACTCAGATGCCCAACCCCCTAAATGCTATTCATCTGTATGTACACATAGGAAATGCCATCATGGTTGATTATACCTGGTTGACAACATCTCTGAAGTTACAGATGGGTAACTAAGGTGAATATAATTCCTAATTGGAAATCTGGAAAACTTGGTTGTTTCTCACTGTTCTTTTGTTAGTTTCATAGCACATTTTTTCATGCTTAAAATGTTAGTGGGATGCTAACTTAACATTAGTAAGTTAAAGAAAATTTCAAGGGGGAAAATTAACATTTAAATAGATTTTGATTATTACAGAAAAGACAGAATCTCCAGCCAGTGATTTGGCTTAGCTAGGAATACAAGAGTAATTAATGGTTGTCAGTATCAGAAAAGATTTTCCAGAGACAGGAACTGTCAAGGTAGGGGAGGGAGGAGAAAGATCTTCAGACCTCCAATACTTGACATGCTTGTAAAAAAGACTGTGAACATGAGAGGGAGCAGTCTTACTGGAAAATTTCCAGAAAGTAATGTATAGTCAGTTCCTGTCCATGTTGCACACCCTAACTTAGCCTAACTCCAATGCTGTGAGGTAAATACTCTTACCCTTTCTTAAGATGCCAGGAGATGCTGAGTTTTCTGCATTGCTTTGAGAGACTTGCACACCATGGGGACAAATCCTCCTACTTCTTGCCTAACCTCCTCCCTAAATATGATATAAATGAAAATCCAAGAAAGTACTACCTGACAGTATAAAATGACTGTACATTTAGGATAGTTTTGCCAACCACAGCAAGAAAGTTATATATTCATGAGAAATGGCTGCAGAAATAAACTTTGGCAATCTTTCCATATTATTCCCAATGAAAACCAGGTTTCTTTAAAATCAATGAACTGAATGTGTTTGAATAGAATGCTTTAGCACTGTCCTGCAATTTAAGGAATATATGAATTTATCCGTGTAGTTTTAAAACCTACAATAATTGAACATCTATTTTGTACCAGGCATCGTACTATAGAATTACTTACATGATATGATCACGGAAAAATACTGTGCTCACTAAAATAAGTAGGAGTATTCTTTTGCCTCATACCAAAGGCCATTTATAACCTAGCTTCTCAGCTATATTTTGTTTGTCAGCAAATCCTCCTCACTTTTTCCTTTGGTCATGCCTTTTCAAAACCTCCTCAGTCTTTGAAGTCTGATCCCATTTCTGCTTCTCCCTCAAAGCTTTCCTTGACATGTTCAGCACAGAGTATTCCCTTCCTCCTTTGAGCAGGAAGTCCTTGTTATCTGCAGTACACGGGCATTTATCAAATATCGCCCAGTGCCTTCATGAGGGGTGCTGGTGTGTATGCTATATGGCTTTGCATGTCAGTACCTCAGGCTCCCCAAGTAGATTTTGTGTTCTTTTTGTAGAACAATTCCTATAGTTTTGTGTTATGCAACTTACAGTGGAAATTCAACTAAACTGGCTGTTCTGCAACGATGAGGTGGAGTCTAATGTGTGTAGAAGGGTTAAGACTTGGGTGTGTGCCTGAGAATGAGAAGTAATACTTAGCTTTGTTGATATTTCCCAGTTGCCTGGAAAAAAGGGGGTATATTCTCATATAATGTTTTATATTCGGGGTCCAAAGCACACTTTCCTAAAATGCAGTGTAGGCAGTGTCCCCCCACCTGCCCCCAACAAAAACTTTTTTCACCTTTTCTCTATCCTTATCTTTTCTATTTACAGACCGACTATTTGCTTCTCATTGAGCTGCAAACATGTCTGATGAATAAGTTGTATTTCGGTTTCCTGCGGCAACTATTAGAAGTCTTTTCTGCACAGGTCTACGGTGGTCTCCTCGGGAGGTGTGCTGGGTTATGTCTGTGCCTAACCTTCCCCTGGGGGCTGAACTGAGGTCCGCATAGTGTTAAAGACGTGTACTCTAGAGGAATGTTTTGTACAGTGGGACTCCTTTGTATTAAAATAACAGCAAGACAGTCAAAAAGGGGAATTCATCATAGAGAAAGGAGACTGTTTCATGGAACCTAAAGATGGAGAAAATAGTTGGCCCTCAGGTACCATGTGGAAATGTATCTCTTACCTTTAGTTCATTCTACAGGTCTGCTTTATTCCTTTCTCTTGGTGCTGATTAGCTTCTGCTTTTTCTACCCATAGGATGAAGGATGGGGCTAACAGTTTCCGAGTTTGAAACCCTAGAGTCCAAGTTACTGACAAACAAAACAGAACAAAACAAAACAAAAACCTGCCTTGATCCATGTCCCAATACCTGAAGAAGGACTTCAATTACTATCTTCGGCTAAGGGTCCATCCCTGGACTAATAAAATATGGTCAGACACGAAATGGTATTTTACTTTACTGTATTTCTGGGGTAATCATTTGAATGGAGGGTGGTAGGAAGGTGCTAGTACCTAAAGGTGATATGCTGGACAGATAAAAGGGTAGAGGTTTTCTGTGTTGTACATGTGCATAGAGGTAAAGAATTTATAAGCCCCTTCCCACATGTTATCTCATGTGAGCCTCGTGACAGCAGGATAACAGAGGCAAGACAAACACTATTGGTGGGCAACTTCTACATTAACATTTTACATCCTGAAGGCATTAACGTGCTTTTAGATATTAAGTGATTTGCGCAAGATTCACAAATAATTAGTAAATTCTCTTTCCGTTGCCTAACGAAACTTCTCTTTCAAAATGTTTCTGAAATCCCACCACCTTCGCAAAGGCAATGAATAGGAGAGCAATACTAACTTGTCTTCTCTAGAAAAAAGAGCAGGTCCAGAGAAGTGTAATTTCAGTGAATCAGGAATGAGGGAAAAGGAGAGTGAGAGAAAGACAGAAAGGAAACATAAGGGAATGAGTTACTGAGCTGGCCACAGATTTGAAATAAGCTGATTGGTTTGTATCACAGGATATTTTCAGAGAGGCTGTGTGAAGCTACTGTGTGTGTGCCATGGGCAGGGGAGGGAAAGGAATAAAATTTGATTCACTAGATTCTATTGTCCTTGGTCAAAGCTAGGGCTCCAGGGTTAACTTACCAGCACTTCCTGTTGTACATGTTTGGGGACACAGAAGAACCTGCTGGACAGCAGAGGAGTCCTAGGTGGAAGGAAAGATACTATCAGGTCATATATGAGAGTGACACAAAGGACCAGAGGCAGCCTCGGAGGGAGTCTCCCTGGCTCAGCAGACCAGGCTCCACCATGACCTGATCTTCGGCCACAAAGGTGACAAGAGACCTGAGCACATCTCCTCTCTGGGGCCTACAGGAATGCAGTTGATGCCAAGGCATCATCCTGGGGGAACATCAGGAGGAGCTGAGGAGCTGGCTGTACGGTCTCATGGGGGGATGGTGATATCTACTCCTCGACGAAAACCCACTTCAAGCACACCCCTCCTACACTACTCCAGACTTGATCAGTCCCATCTTTATGTTCACACTATTCTTCACATGAGTATATACATGTTTAATTCAATTATTTATTCAGACTGTTTTCTTTTCCTAGAAAGGATTTTTGTGAGACTGAGTAAAGTTGATTCATTAATACAATAGTTTATTGAATACCTACTATGTGCTAGGCACTATTTTCAGGGGTAGGGATAAAATAGTGATAGGTACAAATCTTTAACTTTTTGAAGCTTACATTTTAATGTGTGTGTGTGTGTGTGTGTGTGTGACTAATAAAGAAACAAGCAAAATATATATTATGTTAGATACTTTTAAATGCTTTGGAGGAAAATAAAGCAGGAAAGTTAGATAGGAAGAGCCGGGGTGGGGAGTGAGTATTGTACGTCAAGTAGGGTGTCAGGGAAAACTTCACCAGAGTGAGTGATATTACAGCAAGAGCAGGTATGGATACCTGGGAGTGAGTTGCAGAGACAGAGAAAACCAAGTGCACAGGCATTAAACATGCTGGGTGTTTTCCAAGAAGGCCAGGGAGACCAGGGTGACCAAAGCAGAGTAAGGGAGAAGGAGATGAGAGAGAAGAGAATAGATGCAGAGAGTTAATGTGGAGCTAAATATCTCAGGACATTGGAATGACTTTGGCTTTCACTTGGAGAGGGATGGAGAAGCAATAGGGCTTTAATCAGAGAAGAGAGCTGACTTCCATTTCAACAGGGTCACTCTGGCTGAAAGTAGAGTATAAAGGGACAAGAGCTGAAGTTGAGCGTAAGGAGCTTACTGGGGCAACTCAGGTGGGCAGTGTTGATTGTGTGGACAAAGATGGCAGCAGAAGAGGTGGTGGGAGACAGTGTGATTCTAGTTTAAAGACGGAATTGACAGAATCTATTATGGATGAGCAAGAACATCCGAGATTACAAATCAATCATTAAGAAGATGATTCCAGGTTTTTGGCCTGAGCCAAGATGACAGAAGGAAAAAAAAAAAAATTAGAGGGAAGATTAGTTTGGACAGGAAATGGCTCTCAGACATCCAAGTGGAGTTGTTGAATTGACAGTGGATGTAGGAGACTGAAGTTCAAGGAAAAGTTCATGGTTAGAGATATAAATTGGGAGCCATCGGTATGACATTAAAGGCCATGGTACTGGGTTAGATCACCACGTGAATGAATGTAGCTAGGAAAGTGAAAGGGACAAAAAACTGACTCCTAGACCATTCCACTCTAAGGGATTAGGAAGGTGAGGAGGACCAAAAAGCAGACACAGCAAATGTGGCCATAAAGTAGAATGAAAACCAGAAGAATGTGGTTTCTGGAAGTCAAGACAAGAAGGTGTTTCGAGAGGCAGGGCCTTGGCCAAAATGTTGCTGACAGAGGTGTTGAGAACAGACCTTTGGGTTTAGCAGCATGGAGATCATTGGTGACCTTGAGCAGTCCACTACAGTAGAGGGGGGCAAATGCCCGAATGGAAGTTCAAAAGAGAATGGAGGGGAGAGAAATCGAAGAAATAAATATAGGCAGTTCTTTAGAGTTTTGCTTTAAAGGGAAGGAGTACAAAGAGGGTGGGCTGGTGGGACAGGGAGAATAAAGAAGTGTGTGTTAAGGGTCTGTTCATATGCCTCTTGGCAGTGTCCGCTACAGCTTACTGGCAGAACCAGGCAGAAAAGGAATGATTGTGAGAAAAATGAACAAAATACCCCTACAGCCAGGTCTGCACGGACCACTAAACCGACCCACACACGTTCACCGTATCAACGAGGAAACGTCCTGCGGAAGTGAAGGTGCCTGGGTTAGGCCTTATAGACCGAACACCTAAAGGTTTCAGATTCAAAAAGCAGAAATAATAAGCCTGTCAAATAGCAGTGTGGAGGTTCCCTCTACTGATCTGCGACGCCAAATGTGGTCTGGTGGCATTTTCTGAGAGATTCATTTGGAGTGGCAGTTTCAGAGAATCATCACCCTCATCCTCACTAGCAAACAGTACGTAAGTGCCTGATTTCCCTACCACCTCATAAATTAAAACAGAGGGCCCGTTCCCTGGGCGAACCGGTGTGGTAATGAGAAGTAGTGAGAGGCCTGAAGGTCAGGGATGGGGAAAAGGCAGGGCTCCGGTAGAGGCAGGCGGCTCTTGCCAAACCATCCCGCCCCAGTTCCTGATTTTCACCCTGGCTGTCCAAGCGCGGGAGTGCACGACTCCTCCGCTGCTTCTTCCTCCTTTGCCCCTTGAGCTCCGTACTTCTTCTTTTGCTGTTCTCTCTCAACGCAGGGGTGGTTCCAAAGAACGGCCCTGGCCCCTACCTGTCCCCTATCACCGCCTGTAGGCGCGCGGGAAGCGGACTGAGACCTCCTGAAACTCCAGCGGGGGCAGGACCCGGCGTTCTGAGCATGTGCGAGCAAGCCGGGAGGCTAGGGCGGATTCGGGGGGTGGGGGCCGCCTCAGGTCTCTGTGCTAAGCGCGGGGCAGGGGCGCGGCGGAGCAGGAGCGCGGTGAGCGCAGGACCCGCCAGCACTCTCCGGCGCCGGGATCCTGCGCCTAGGGCGCAGCGGCTGCGCCCTACCCTCCGGGCGTGGGCGAGCTGGCCGCGTGTGCCTCCCTGCTTGACGCGTGGGCGAGCCAATCAGGACTAGCGGTCCAGGCTGCCATGTGACGGGCGAGGCGGCTCCTTTCCCCAGCGCGGCCAGAGGGAGGAGAGAACCGGGGCTCGCCGCGAGCCTTCGAGAGCAGCGGTCGCGGAGGCGGCGGCGGCGGCGGCACAGGCTCGGGCCAGCCGCACGCGCATCCCCCGGCGCCCTGGGCGGCGGAAAGCTCGGCGGGCCGCGGGAGCCCACGACACGAGTGGACAAAGCAAGATGGCAGGGATCTTAGCCTGGTTCTGGAACGAGAGGTTTTGGCTCCCACACAATGTCACCTGGGCGGACCTGAAGAACACGGAGGAGGCCACCTTCCCGCAGGCTGAGGACCTCTATCTTGCCTTCCCCGTGGCCTTCTGCATTTTCATGGTGCGGTTCATCTTCGAGAGGTAAGAGGGGCTGGAGCGCTCCTCCCCTCCCCCTTCACACACACTCACACACACACGCACACGCACCCGCGCGCGCACATTCGCGCGCACACGCACCCTCGCGTGCTCTGTGGCGCACGCACCCGCGCCCCCAGCGCTCGCGCTCGCGCCTCCAACCTTTGTGTTCGGGGAAGGGGTTGTTGACCCTTCAGCCCGGCTGCCGTTCGGGGCGCCAGGGAGGATCTGGCTAGCCTACGGATTTCCTCCGGGGCGCCGGGGAGGGGCCGCGGAGCGTTGGGGTCGCCCCCCGCACTCCTCCTGGGCCCGCTCTCTCCCGGCCGCGAGCGCCGGCGAACAAAGGTGAGCGCCCGGCGGCCTCGGGACGCGGCGCACTCGGAGGGGTTGGCCCCTGTGCGCCCCGCGGGCGGCCGCGCTGCCGGGCAGGGCTCCCGGCCGAGGCTCGTCGCCACCCACCTGACAGCCTGGAGCGCTGCGGACGCGCGGCCCGGAGGGCGGAGGGACCGCGCGCACACCTCCAGTCCTTTCGCCCAAGCACGCGGATTGTGGGGACGGTGCTTCGAAACAATTCGCCGGGGACTCCTGGGCTTCTGGCCGCTAGTTGGTTTCTACTCGTGACACTATCAGGCCCACAGTCCTGGGAGATAGATGACAACAGTTTTTAGGCTTCCAGCACTCCGGATCATTAGCGGTTTTCTTAAAAGAGATTATGACGAGACGGGTGCACAGCCTGCAACGTGGTGATATTAAATTGATAAGATGCTTCCTGTGAATAGCCATAAACTTTTGTGCCAAACGCACTTAAAACATTTTAAGGAGTTGTTATTTATCGTTTGTATAATTTCCGGATTTGGTTGAGTGGCCCCACTGTGTCCCGAACAAACTGTGTCCCGAACAAACTTGTGTTACTCTCATTCAATCAGTCTTAGTCACAAAACTCGATTTTGCGTGCTGTGCACTCTCCGGGTGCTATTGAAACAAAAGCAGGACAGCGGCACACACTTGTTTTCCTCTACTGAGAACCTCGCCTCCCCTTCCTCTCCTCTCTCCGCCCCCCGTTCATCGGTGAGGCTGAATTCCTCAGATGGTGGAGTTTATACCCCATTTCCCACGTCCACTCCACCACTCTTCTCCTACCCCCAACTCACCTTGGTTTTGTTTCTGAAGCTTTTGCTGTTATTTTGTTTGCTGTTTCTGTTCGCCTGACACCACTCTTGAGGATGGCGGAGTTTGTCTTTTGTGTCATTTGTTGCTGGGTATGGCAGCAGAAAAAGCTTCGTGGGAACAAAAAGTATCTTTTGTTTAAGGAAGGTGTGTTTTTCAGTGGGCGATAACTGTTGCTTGTGAACCAAGCCGCCGGTTCACATGCAGAGATTGAAATGCACAAAGGAACAGATTTAAAGACGTATTTTAAAATGACTACAATCCAGCGCAGATACCTCACTGATCCTATCTAGCGCTGAGGCTTACTGTGAAAAAGTGGGTGTGTTTGTAGGTTTGGAGTTGCTTCTACAGCAGATGTTTACTTACAGAAAATAGGAACTGCTGTCTAACTTCGCAGTCTCTTCAAAAACAGCCTCTCGGGACCTGCAGGAGCTTCTGTACTGATTGATACTTAGTAAGGGCTCCACACACCATTGCGTAAGAACATCTGATCAATTCTGGACGGGCTCACTTGTAGTCAGGTAATGCATTTGAAAGAGGCGTAGTCTTAACGTTTTGGAAAACAAAAGCATGTCAGCTAATGATCTTTGTGCAGAAAGCTGATTCCAAGTTCTTTAGATTGGAAAAAAGTAAATTTGGTTTTGTACTTAAACTTTCTCTGCCTTAAAAAAAAACAAAAAACAAAACCTAAAAACAAATGTAATTTAAGTTGAAAACTGGAAGTTTGTTGTTCTTCCTGGACAGTTTTTTCTTCCTTTGTGTAATCTCTTGACTAGACTTAGACTTTGTACAAAAGGGTCAGCTGCTTTCAACTATCAGTCACAGCAAATGCCGTCATATTGTAACGCAGAGAGTTTTTCAGTTACTTTCAGGCCGTTGGTTCACGTAGAAGTGAATTTCATGGCAAACTGAGAGTTTGTGATTGATGTTCAGAAGAATACTCCAGTATGGCCCATATACCACAGGATACTATACTGACTCTTGGAAGGATATCTACCTTGTTTCTATAGTGGCGTCGGCCCTGTCTTAACCATTCAGACTCTCAGTTCCCTGAAAATCCAAGTGTATAATTGCGTCCAGAATTACAAGTTGTGCATGTTTCTCCTCTCCTCACATCTAAGGAGTCCATTCTGGTATCCAGCTTGTGGCTTTCGTCTCAGCATCCACCAAGGGCCTGAATTTGAATCAGCTGATATTGTTATCGTGCTATGACTCACTTTCTGTCCTCTCCTAACATGGTGTGCTTAAATCTTTCTTTTGCTGTATTCTGTAATGTATAGCATGATTTAAAGAAGCCTGTTGTGAGTCCCTTTACAAAATGAAATGCCTTTGTAATAGAAATAATTCCCTCCGGATTCTCTTCCTTTTCTTAAAATTTATTTTTCATTTTTGGGGCACTTGGATGATTCAGCCAGAGGGGCATGCAACTCTTGATCTTGGGGTCGTGAGTTTGAGCCTCACGTTGGGTGTAGAGATTACTTAAATAAATAAACAAATATTTTTAAAAATTTACTTTTCATTTTTATTTTTCAGGGTTCTATTCTTTTTATGCTTCTGTTGTTACTTATTTCAAAGGTGAGAACATATCTATGAAATACCTGATTATCCAAGATCTTTATTTCCATTAAATGGGATCTGTAATGCACTTGTTGAGGCCCAAATTGTGAATTTGAATACGTTCTCCTCAGACTTATGTTTTTCTCTCCATAAAGAGAAACACTAAGGAATAGAGTGGATTGAGCTTTGCTCCATTAAACAGGCTTATTTTTTTGTTTGCACACCACTGTTGGGGTGTTGACAGTGGAGGCATTGGTGGCCAGAATGATACCGTGTTATGGTACCATATGGGCAACAATATGGACACTCAGCATGGTTGGTTAAAAATGGAGCAGGCTAAATTCAGTGACTTTCGACTGAATCTGTGAATAGTCCAAAGCTGGGTGGTTTTTAGCATTGTCTTTGTACCGCACTTAACCCTCGGTAGGACCAGAAGGGCCATTATAGATATTACTTGATTGACAAAGTAAAAGATCTGTTGTTAAAAAAAAAAACAAAAAACAAAAAAACAAAACTTCATGGTTTCTCCTAGAATGAAAATTGTAGGGTATACCGTTATATTATGTTGTTGGCTTGATGACAAGGAACAAAGTACTATTTATTATTTCAAATTAAAAAAATTTAATTTCAGTGTAGTTAACAGTATTATATTAGTTTCAGGTGTACAATATAGTGATTCAACAGTTCTACACATTACTCAGTGCACACCATAACCAAAATATTATTTAAAATGTAACATTATCGGGGCGCCCGGGTGGTTCAGTCGGTTGAGCGTCCGACTTCGGCTCAGGTCATGATCTCACAGCTCGTGAGTTCCAGCCCCGCGTCAGGCTCTGGGCTGACTGCTCGGAGCCTGGAGCCTGTTTCAGATTCTGTGCCTCCTTCTTTCTCTGCCCCAATCCACTCGCATTCTGTCTCTCTCAAAAATAAATAAACATTAAAAAATATAATGTAACATTATCATATAGTTTATGAATTTACTTGATTTAATGCTTGTTTAGGCTTAGTGAGCCTTTCTCTGGAATTATAATAAATACTTCTTCCAGATTCACTTGTTAAAATATATTGCTATAGGGGCGCCTGGGTGGCGCAGTCGGTTAAGCGTCCGACTTCAGCCAGGTCACGATCTCGTGGTCCGTGAGTTCGAGCCCCACGTCAGGCTCTGGGCTGATGGCTCGGAGCCTGGAGCCTGTTTCTGATTCTGTGTCTCCCTCTCTCTCTGCCCCTCCCCCGTTCATGCTCTGTCTCTCTCTGTCCCAGAAATAAATAAAAACGTTGAAAAGAAAAAAAAAATTTTTTTAAAAAATATAATGCTATAAATTACTATCTCATGAAACTCTGCGCAGGCTAAAAGTCATTTTTTGCAGGTAGAAATTAGTTGTCTAAGAATAAAGAGATTTTCTTCATACAAGTATTTTAGCCAATGGTTTCTTTCTTGTATTTTTTCAATTATGATTTGAATGAAAAGAATTATTTGACTGTTATCATTTGTGCTTCAAAAAAACTACCATATTTCAGAATAATCAACAAAGAAGATTCTTAGAGAAATCACTTGCTCTCTTTCCTCAGACCCAATTTAGGTGGACCCTAGAGTAGACCTGACACCTCTTGTGATGACCAGATAATAAATGAGAAACTCATCCCTGTCAGGTTGGCTCTCAAAGTGCCAAGCTATGAGAGAACTGTCATTTTCCAGGAGGCTGACACCGGTCTCACCTGGCTCATTCACTTAAAAGACCTGCTGCCCTCAAACCTTCAAGAAACAATAATGTCTCATTAGTGTCAGAGGGAAGGTCTGGCCAATGGGCTTTTTCTTACCAATTTCCTTAGTGTCTTTTCCTTGCTAGGAGCCCTGGGTAAGGTCCTGGAAGGGAAGAGAAGGGGAGGTGAAGGGGGAGGGGGGAAGGAATATGAATGAGAAACTATTCCTGACCTGATGGCGAGAGAGGAGGTGTGAGTGAATGTCCGCCAGGAAAAAGCAGTGTGTCAGGTGAATTTGATTTCTGAAGGTTGTTCCTGTAAAGTCCCTTGTAATGAAGAGACTGGATGTCTTCTGATATATTTTGAAAGAGTTTGCAGTGGACTGGATGTTTCTGTCCCTCAAAATTCATATGTTGCAATCCTAAACGCCAAGGGGATGGTATTAGGAGGTGGGGACTTTGGGAGGTGATTAGGCCATGAGGGTGGAGCCTTTGTGAATAGGGTTAGTGCCCTTATAAAAAAGGCCCAGAGAGCTCCTTGCCTCTTCAGCCATCTGAGGACACAATAAAAAGATGGCTCTCTGTGAACCTGGGTTTTTCTCACCACATCCCAAATCTGCTAGTGCCTTGATCTTGGACTTCCCAGTCTCCAAAACTGAAAAATAAATTTCTGTTGTTTATAAGCCACCCAGACTATAGTATTTTGATATAGCTGCCTGAATGGACCAAGACAGAATATTTGGTAACAGTTTGCGTACGAAAAGTTCCTTTCGTGCAGTCAACCTTGGGCATTTAACTCTCTAAATGTACCTGTTTTCCTTGTTCAGTATGGTGTGATTTAGATTAAAACTATGGATCCCTGCTTTGCTGGACTGGTGTTAGAGGCAAGAGTCGGTGTCAGAAGTAATAGGTTGCCTCCTACAATTAGTGACTGGGAAAGGAAAATTGGATTACAATGGCTGCTCTGTTGGAAAACAACCTGAAATCAAAGGGACTGTATTCGCAGACCTGTAGTACAGCTTTCTCATCTTGCAGAATAAAAGGTTTGCATTTGTAGGGTGCAGTCCTTTAGCTATTTGTAGTAGATTGATTTATGGATAAAAAACATCACGTTACTTTTAATGGACAGTGCCTTAGAATGGTGAGGAAAGCAGGTAAGAAAACTGCAAATTATTACAAATGATTTAATGCCATCAAGGATTAATGACACTAGCACTTTGAGTCCACTTATGACTTTACTGCCGAAAGTGTCTTCAGGGGCAGGGTTACATTTTTTTCTGCTGGAGCCTCATTTGTAAGTGGTTTCGCTTCTGTGATGGGGAAAGGCAGGTGTTAGTGGAAAGGAAATAAGGTTTAAAGTGAATTTCTTCCATCAGCAACCTGTTCCATGGCTTATTTGGAGATCACTGCACTGCCCTCAGGCACTGTTCACACTTCGTTGGTGAGCATGAGACTCTAGGACCATTTTGTACATAGAAGATTGTTAAGTGTTTATTACATGTGCTTAAATTCCTTTTCCTATCACCAGGCCAAGCTAGATTTTCTTACAGAGTTACGACTCTAAAAATTTTACTGTTTTTCCCCCCCTCCCGCCTTCATTTGATCAGTTAATTTTGTAGATACTTTTGAGTCAGGATATTGGGGTTCCAGATTTTGTTTGCCGGTAACTAGTTGTATCATTTAACGTTTCTAGGGGGTTATTTTTTTTCTTTAAAAAAATTTTTTTAGGGGCGCCTTGGTGGCGCAGTCGGTTAAGCATCCGACTTCAGCCAGGTCACGATCTCGCAGTCCGTGAGTTCGAGCCCCGCGTCAGGCTCTGGGCTGATGGCTCAGAGCCTGGAGCCTGTTTCCGATTCTGTGTCTCCCTCTCTCTCTGCCCCTCCCCCGTTCATGCTCTGTCTCTCTCTGTCCCAAAAATAAATAAATGTTGAAAAAAAAAATTTTTTTTAATGTTTATTTATTTTTGAGAGAGAGAGACAGACAGAGAGTGAGTGGCGGAAGGGGCAGAGAGAGAGGGAGACACAGAATCTGAAGCAGGCTCCAGGCTCTGAGCTGTCAGCACAGAGCCCGACGCGGGGTGTGAGCCCACACACTGAGAGATCATGACGTGAGCCGAAGTTGGATGCTCAACCAACTGAGCCACCCAGGTGCCCCTCTTTTTTAAGAAATTTATTTATAAAAATAAGTATAAACAAGATGGCTTCTCATAGCACGAAGATCCTTCCAGCGATGCCCTGAGAACCTTTATTCCTAACTAAGATTTTATCCTTTGGTCTTTTACCCTCCCCTTTAAAAGAATAATCTCGCAGCTTCTTTTGTTGTCACTCTTACCTGCTGTCATAATTTTCATTGACATCGTACACCTTTGCTTCTGCTTGATTGAACACGAAATGGTAATTTTCACCATTTCTTTTGGGGTTGCTCATTAGTACTGCTGTGGATGGTTGATTGCCAGGGCACACAGTCTGAAGTTGACTTTGTGCTCACTGTCTTTTTTCTTATGTTGGACTATTGAAAATGACTGTGGCTTTTAATGAATAACTTTTTAATTTTAATTTTGAAAGTAGTAATAACAACTGGTATGTATTTCCTAAAATGAGCTTCTTACTTTACATGGTCTACTTATTTAATCCTTTCCTAAATCCTGTGAGGTAAATACTAATTTTCCCAATATTTTACAGATGACACTAAGAGTTGAGAATTTAGGAAATATACCTAGCTCACCATAGCTTAAAATAGCAAGGTAAGCATTTGGAACCAGGTTTCTTGATCTCCTGATAATTTTGGTGATTTTTAAAATTTTCTTAAAATTTTTATTTTATTTTAAAGAGTGAGGGGGAAGGAGGCAGAGGAAGAGAGACAGAGAGAGAGAGAGAGGGAGAGAGAGAGAGAGAGAAAGTCCTGAACAGGCGAGATCACATTGTATATGTACCATAATTCCTTTAACTAGTCTGCATATTGTTGTTGGACATAATAGGCTGTTTCCAGTTTGTGTATGTAAATCTTCCAACTCCTGATGACTTCCTAAGTAATGTTTCTTAGAAGTGGCATTTCTAAGCCCAAAATGGTAAATATCTTAGTGTTCTTGATAGATACAAATGGCGAAATTGGTGTCCAGAAAAATTATATCCATTTGCACTTCCTTATCAGCATCCAAAGTATTATCATTTGAGGAAATTTTTGCTTTGCAAGCTGAAAAAAAGTTACTGCTGTAATGTGAGTATGTTTTTATGTTATTCATTATGTTATTTCAAATATTTACTAATCATTTGTATTTCATTTTCTGTGAACTTGTGTGTGTTTTTTTATTGGGATGAACCTTCCAACTTTTTTGGTAGGAAAGTGGTGGCCTTTGAATTTTTTTTTGTTTTAGTGCAGAATGGTCTTGTTTATACTCTTACTCCTTTCTGCTTTCAGCCTCTCGCCCACAACCTGAGTATTCATCATCAGGCGGGAAGCTTCTCAGATTCTTCCACACAGTGGAAGGGATGCAGTCAAGAGGATGAAGTGGGATAATATCCTGACTTTATTATGGAGAATGAGGCATAAAGAAAGGGCTGGGAGGAAGGTTGAGGAATTCAGAGTGAATGGGTTTTTATTAAGGAAAACTCATAGATAGAGCTAAACTCTTATATTGGTTCTCTGAACGTTTGGTTGAAAGTGACTTATTAGACACTAATCGTTAGGGAAATACAAATCGAAACCACAGTGAGATACCACCTCATACCCATTAGGATGGCCACTATCAAGAAAAATAAAAAATAAAAAATAAAAAAAAAGAAAGAAAAGAAGACAGATGTTGGTGAGGATGTAGAGGAATTGGAACCCTGTGCATTGTTGGTGGGAAGTGTACAGCCGCTATAGAAAACAATACGGAATGTCCTCAGAAAAGTAAAAATAGAATTACCATATAATTCCGCTTCTGGCACATGCCCCAAAGAATCAAAGGCAGAGTTTCAAAGAGATATTTGCACACTTGCACTCTCAGCAACATTATTCACAATAGCCAAAGGGTAGAAACAACCCTAGTCCATTGACACATGAATGGATAAACAAAGTGTGGTACGTCCATTCAGTAAAACATCAGTCAGCCCTAAAAATGAAGGAATTCTGACACATGCTACAGCATGGATGAACCTCAAGGACATTATGCTAAGTGGAATGAACCGGTCACAAACAGACACGCCATATGATCACACTTATATGAAGTACCTAGGGTAGTCAGATTCATAGAGACAGTAAGTGGAATGGTGGCCAGGGGCTGAAGAGAGGCAGAAATGACGAGTTAATGTTTCATAGGTGTAGAGTTTCGTGTTTGCAAGATGAAAGGAGTTCTGGAGCTGGATTAGATTGGCAGTGATGGTTGCTCCGTGTGAGTGTGCTTGATGCAAGTGCACACTTAAAAATGGTTAAGATGGTAAATTTTATGTGTATTTTACCACAACTAAAACTAATAAAAATGTAAAGGTTCACTGACTTAAAAAGGTCACTTACTAGAAATAACTGGTTTCGTTTTCTAGGTTTGACAGATTTCTAGTCCTCTTGATCTCAGTTTCATCAAGCACTGTTTTGTTTCTGGGTTTGTTTTCTTTTAAAATACATAACCCCTTTGTGGTCTAGGAGAGCCCTTCTCTCCAGAATCATCTGGAATGGTTTGGTGGGAGGTGAGGGGTGATGGAAGGGAGGTTAAAGTCCAGAGAGCTCTTACATACCCGGGCCTTTTGGGGAGGTCCTTCAACCAAACGACTTTCTTCAGTCTGTGTGTTAATATGACAATTTAATAATAGTAAAATGGCAGGTACAGAAGTGAATACAGTGTCTTTAGAAAAGCCTACTGCACAGTTTCAGAGGATACAGCCCTAGGATTAAAGGCATTCTAGTGAGTTCACAATCCACTTAAAGCAAACCAGGATGATAGGATAAAATTCTAGTAAGGCGAGTGGCCTGGGCCACAGACATATCCTATGGAAGCTTTTCTGTGGAAGATCAGATCGGACACTCTTCTCTGTCATTTTAAATTTATAGCCATGTTAGAGGTGCCTGGGTGGCTTAGTTGGTTATACATCTGACTCTTGATCTCAGCTCAGGTTCTTGATCTCATGGTCATGAGTTCAAGCCCTGTGTTGGGCTTCGTGCTGAACATGAAGCCTGCTAAAAAAAATAAGAATAAATTTATACCCATTTTGTAAGCAAATGATTTAAATACTCAAAAATCTGAACATGATTTTACTCAAATGCTGTGTACTATAAGGTAATTGATAGTAAGCATTGGCAGGTTCATATTATTGAAAAGTAGTTTTCAAAGTTTGTGCAAATGTTTGGTCTTTTTTGTACAAAACACTGCTTCCCATAATTTATCTCTGAAAATATTTGGGACAGGTTTTTGGTTTTTTTTTGTTTTTGTTTTTTTGTTTTTTGTTTTTTTTTAAGGAGAACGTTTTTCCCCTCAGCACTAGCCTTCACAGTGGACTTCTCTTGAACCACTCCTGCTTCCCATTCCTGCTTTTGCTTTTACTACCTCAGTATTGGATTGTGTGGCTTGTTTTGGCAGGGGTGGAGTTAAAGATACACAAATGGTTTGTCATTACAGGAAGGATGCATTCATTCCTTTACTAGGTAAGCTTGTTCACACAGTGACCCAGGAATAACATGCCAGGGTCTACATAAATGTCACATCTTATCTTTGAGGTTTTCAGGTTAGAAAGCTATTGTTGCTGTCCTGAAGCTGTGATTGAGATGGTCTCTCCCCTCCCCTTTCTCTTCCTCTTTCTCCCTCTCTCCTCCCCTTCCTTTCTTCTCATCACTTGTACCTTTAAAAACACAAGGAGGACTTGAGAGCACAGGAGGAGCACAGTGTTAAGTGTGACGGGAGGGGATAGAGAAAACCATATAAAGTCTTGCCTAGGGACACTTTGGCAAGTATCTGAGTAAAAGCTGCCAGCTAGTCTAAGTGGCTCTGTAGATCTTGTCTTCATAGATCACCATTTCAAAGCAGAATGTAGTGACTCGGTGGTTTAAGCAGAGTGGCAGTTTGGGACACAATAGCTTGAGTGAAGGGAAATTGAGAACCCAGCAATTGGTCACTGAGGCTACATAGAGATAAGAGAGTATGAGGGCTTTATGTGTCAGAGGGTGTGTTTATTTTTGAGTGTGTGGGTAGACTCAAGGGTGACAGTACATTTAAATTGTTCCTGTTTTGTACATTTTTTGCAGCTAATTACAGATGTATATCCCTAATTCCTAGAATTAAAAGGAAAATGGATGAGATATCACAGAGACTGTGAAACTTGGGTTAAAATGCACCCCCTGCCGTTTATCAGCTATGTAGTAGCAGACGGCATACCTTCTGAAATTTGATGTCTTTACTTGTAAAATGGGGAGTATACCTACTTTGTGATATTGGAGGACTGTGAAAATCCATTTAAAGGGGGCTCAGTAAACACTGGTTCTTAAAAATACACGTTGTGTAAAAAATAATTGATACCATAATACAGTATTTAGTACCTACTTGAGAAGTAATGCTCTGAGATGTGATTTCATGTGTTAGGTGTGTTGGGGGGGCGGTTGAGAGGTAGGGAGAGAGTGCAGTTCGTGGGGGCAGTAGGACCTGTTTATATATGTGATCCTGAAACTGGAGGATTTACGTGTTCTGTTGAAGAGTAATTATTTAGGGTTTTACCCAGGCATTGGAGCCCTAATCCCATCAGCACTATGCCTATTTAGGGAGGAGAATGCTTCTTAGCCTCTTCTTCTCAACTGTTAATATTGATGCGGATTTTAGGCCAGTGATTTATTTGTATTTGGGGACAGAAAACTATGTCTAATGGTGGGATTTTAGACAGGTGATGGGCAGCTTTGTACCACTTGGAGCCTGAAGCTTTCTCCGGGGGCTGTGCCTTTGGAGAAGGCCCAGGAAGATGGTCTTTCTCTGGTTAGAGAGAGACAACTCTGACTCTGGTTAGAGTTTTCACAGGAAGCTGCCTTTCAGGGGAGGGATGCCTTAGGCAAGTATGCCAGTCTGTCCCCCACTGTCCCATCTGGCCCCGACGGTCCTTTTTTATATTGCACATAGACTCAAGGGAAAATTGATTGGGTATTCAGATATTGGTTATGGCAAACATCAATTTGGCCGTTTCTATTGATTTGCGGACCTGAGCTGAATTCTGGCCATGCCACCTACAGCTGAAGATCTAGGAGCAAATTACTTCATCTCTCCGTGCTGTTTCCAACTCCTAGGGCTGTGAAGATTAGATGAGATAACGCATGCATTGTGTTTAGAGCATTGCCTAGTTTACGGACGTAGTGTTTCCTGATTCTTTAGGTTTATTCAAGGTACACACAAGGTCCTGCCCCCCAACCCCCAAGTCACTTTCTGATTGTTGGAACCCTGATTTCCAGAAATGAGGCTTTATCATTAAAATTCTGAAACCCTCGGGGCACCTGGGTGGCTCAGTTGGTTGAGCGTCCAATTTCAGCTCAGGTCATGGTCTCACAGCTCTTGAGTTCGAGCTCTGTGCTGACAGCTCAGAGCCTGGAGCCTGCTTGGGATTCTGTGTCTCTGTCTCTCTCTCCCCCCTCCCTCAAAAATAAACATTAAAAATTTTTTTAAAAAATAAGATCTCTGAACCCCTTTACTGGCATGAACACGTATGATAGACATACCTGCTTTTTACTGTTTGGGTTTGGGTTTGGGTTTACTTTCCCTTTCCCTCATATCTTCTCTGTCTCTGTCCTTGTCTCTCTCTTTCTTCCCCTCCAAGGAAAATTCTGATACTTCTAATTGTAGTTAGCAGAAAACAACCCTTAGCAACTTAGTGAAGAACTAGGCCTTGTCTACCTCACACTCATGTAATGCACTTTGCTGAGATTGTATGTTAATATTTAGATGGCTCAGAAATATATTTTTTTTCCTAGTAAGAGCCTCCCAGAAAAAGGAAAGCCTTGAGACTAATTATCAATTTCTTTCAGAATTTTAAGCCTAGTGGATTATCTTAATTTGATCCTTAAGAGAAACATTCAGTGTAGCATCCCTGGGATCGTATTTATGAAAATGCAGACATTCAAAATAGGCTGAAAAATAATAAATACATGTATTTTTTCTGTAAGAGAAACCAGCCACCCCAGATTTTAACTTCCATTGGTGTGAATGTGGCTAACCTCGCCTGACCAAATTCATTTAGAAGGCCTTTGAGGCTGCTTTCCACTTCAGGCACCTTGTTAGCTCTGCACAGCTGAAAAATAACTCATAAGTAGTTTGCTGTGTAAATCGTTGAACAAGCCTGTAAATTTTTTTAGGCATTGATGGAAGATATCTTAGGATGATCAAATATGACATTTGTGGTGGGTTTGCCTTTTAAAGGAGGAAGTAAGGCAAAGATGAAACCACAGTGCTGTAGAATGACAAATTACCCAAAACTGCTTCTATTTTAATTCAGTAGTAGTTTAATAGAGCCATAGACTTTCTACTTAGAAAGGAAATTGAAAACTCATTCACTTAAAAATATGAGTTTATTGTGTGTCACACCAGTGATGTACCAAAGTAGGGGATGGTGGGGAGGGAGTCTGACCCAGGTGTGTGCAGTTAGGGGGTACATGCAATGAGGAGGTGCAATACCTCTAGATTAAAAAAAAAAACAGAATTGACTGAAAGTTGGTCTGCTTTTTATTAGCACCATGTGAAGCCAATTCTAAACATAGGCTGGGAGAGTGTAAAAACACCCCTCCTCACCAGGGCACGCTGCTCCTACCACTAGCCCTTCCCCCAGCCTCTGGAAACACCACTGCCAGATGCTGTTTTAGGGCACAGATGTTCTGAAAACCACACTTTGAGAAATACTGGCCCAGCTACAAATCTTCACCTCCCACTTTATATATTGGGATTCTGAAGCCTGTAGAGATGAAGTGACTTGGCCTGTGCCATCCACCCAGGTCCTGGCAGAGCCTGGCTGTTCTGAACTCCCATGGTGCCAAAGTCCAGTGATCACCTGGTTTCAGTTTACTTGTGGCTGTCCCAGGAAACACCTCCGTCCAGATGAAGCTGGAATAGTTGTTCACCCCACCTGATCGTTGGCCCTGTTATCAGCGGAGGGTGGTGTGGTCATCAGCCGAGGGTGATTTCACAATGATAATGGCTACTCTGGCTCTCCCTGGGGGTGAATGAGGGTCCTGGTGGGAAGAAGATTCTCTGGTGATTGAGATGTACTGCCTGCCCACTGTCAGTGGACCACATTTCGTGGCTTTTCTTTTTAATTTTCTTTTTAACGATTTTATTCATCTTTGAGAGACAGAGCATGAGCAGGGGAGGGGCAGAGAGAGAGTGAGATGCAGAATCCGAAGGCTCCAGGCTCCGAGCTGGCAGCACAGAGCCCGACGTGGGGCTTGAACCCAGGAACCCTGAGATCATGACCTGAGCTGGAGTCGGACACCTAACCGACTGAGCCACCCAGGCGCCCCTCATGACTTTTTTTTATAAAGGTGATTGAAGGGCTCCCCATTAAGTGTGGGTTGGCGCTCCAGAGGGCAGAACTCAAGTGTGTAGACACCCAGGGCCAGCTCTTGGTGTGGTGGTTCCTCCCGAGCACATTCTCCTGAACCACTGAGATCATACCCACGCTTTTGTTTTCCTCCCACTTCCACCCACACGTAAATGGCTGCCTGCAGGATTGTACAGGGACTGGGGAAGAGGACAAAAATAGATGCACAAGTGGTGGTTTTTAACCAGCAGTTATTTCTAAGGAGTGCTCAGGCAGTCAAGCGGTTTTCTGTGTATGTATTTTATGTGCATGGTGGTGTTGAGTTTTACGCTGTGGAACGCTTCCTTTTGCTAGTGTTAGGTGCCTGTGGTTTGTTTGAGATAACTGGGCTCCTGAAATAAATATTGCTGTGAATTATATCTTAAGAGTTGAACAAGGGAAGTGTTAAAAAAATGCCGGTGCTCGGACATTGCCTTGCTTGGAGGTAGGTAAGCAGGCGGACAGGCTTGCAGTGTTAGGACCTGTTTACACCTGGACGCAGAGTCAAGCCTTGTAAGATCAGGCAGAGGGCACCTAGTTACCAACTTACCACAGCCTCTCACTCCTTTGAACTTCTACCTCCTTTTTGCTTAGTACTTCCATATCTTCTGTTTGACTCTTCCTCTTGCTTAGACCCTACTCTGTGTTCAAATCTAAGGTAGCCTGCGAAATGGAATCTCTTGATTGGTTGACCCCCTTACCTTTTTGGTCCTGAGCCCTGTGTTACCAGCTGTTCTGTTATTCTTGCATTTCCCAGGGCCATAGCAAGTTTGGGCCAAGTCCATTTAAAAGGATAGTTAATGAGCACTATCAGCTTGTACTTTACTACTTTAATTAAATTTAATTTTTTAGTGTTAAAATATGCAACAAATAATATGGAATAAATGTTCTTTTGTTTTAAAAAATCACTGAATGGTTTTAGGCTTTTTTTCTGATTAAAAAATAAAAAGAAATCAAATTGGTTAGGTTCCACAATTGTAGAACAGTGGATTATTGTTTGGCAAGCAGTTTTCCCTTTTTTTTAAAAAATTTTTTTTTTCAACGTTTATTTATTTTTGGGACAGAGAGAAACAGAGCATGAACGGGGGAGGGGCAGAGAGAGAGGGAGACACAGAATCGGAAGCAGGCTCCAGGCTCTGAGCCATCAGCCCAGAGCCTGACGTGGGGCTCGAACTCACGGACCGCGAGATCGTGACCTGGCTGAAGTCGGACGCTTAACCGACTGCGCCACCCAGGCGCCCCCAGTTTTCCCTTTTTATAGTTGAAGATGATAAACATGTTCCATTAAAAATAGAACCAAACCTGGTTAGGCTTTCTCTCCATCAGCCTCCATTCTGTTTTCCAGCCAATGTCTAATTTCTGTACTCATGGGTCTCATCTAAGGAATGTCAGTTCTTTCAGATTTGTCTAAAGCTTTTCTGAATTGGGTGAATTTAGCTATTAGAAACTTCTTATTGTCTTATTTTAAAAGCCAACCTCAAAGAGGCAGGGAGCTGCTCTGAATGGGGACTGCTGAGGTGCACAGTGTATGGTGATACATTTTGGGAGTTGGCACAGATGATATTTATTTTGCAGGTGAAACTAACCACAGTCTTTAGTGTTTAGATTTGTGGAAAGAGCTGTCCTCTGCCATGTTTGTACAACAAAAGGGAACACAGAACCCTGACCTTGCCTTAAAATTCCATCTTGGTAGACCCCTCGTTCAGCAAATACCCGTTAGTAAATCCAGCACTCAAACGTGCAATCATATGGCATTGTTCGAAAAGTGCTTTATATTTCCTGAAACAGACTTTTATTCTGTAACACACACAAAAGCACAGCTACGTGTACAGTTTATTGGATTATCACAACAAAGTGAATGATACACTCATGTACTTATTATCGGAATCCAGATCAAGAAACAACATCATTAGCACCCCAATATTGGGGCAGTATTATCAGTACTAAACCTCCTTATTAGTTTTTTTTTTTACCTATTTTTATAAATGAGGGAAACATTATTTGCATTGTAAAGATAAAAGGCCACCTTAATTCCTTTTTTAAAAAATACGGTTTATTGTCAAATTGGCTTACATACAACAAACACCCAGTGCTCATCCCAACATGTGCCCTCCTCAGTGCCCATCACCCATTTTCCCCTCCCCCCATCCACCCTCAGTTTGTTCTCTGTATTTAAGAGTCTTTTGTGGGTTGCCTCCCAAGGCAACCTTAATTCCTAACCCATGTATCAAAACCCATTATTCCACTTAAGGTCATACATTCCTTATGAAGGAATGTTGGCACTTGACATCACATGTGAAACCATCTTTCTGTTAAGTTTGTGCATGTGCTTGGATCCATGTGTGTGTTCACATGCAAGATCTGATTAGTATTTGGTTATAAAATTTAATAAATTAAAGAAATTTTTTAGAAAGGAACAAGAAGTGCATGTGAGAAAGTGACAGAACCATAGTCAAAACATCCCTTTTCCTTTCCACCTTAAAGTTAGTGAGAATGTTTTATAAGGATAGGCATTAATAAAGGGACACAAATACAGTATCTTTACATCCTGTTTTTAAGAACACATTAAGGATGTTAAGCAGGGGATAGGTGAATAAGTTTGTTGAAGTGCTTCTGTCTCCTGTTCCTTAGTTGTGGAAAGTTTGAGATTAGTAGTTTGAGACAAGAAGATCAGAGCTATCACGTACTTGGGATTTGAAAAAGCTATGTATTTTGAATACTAAGTAATTATGATCTAGAAACACTGTTTGTTTTGAAAATAATATCTTTAAGACTTGCTTTGTTCATATTTTTAAAATTATACTTACCCTGGGATGCGTGGGTTGCTCAGTAGGTTAAGCGTCAGACTCTTGGTTTTGGCTCAGGTCATGATCTCATGGTTCATGAGATCAAGCCCTGCACCAGGCTCTGTGCTGACAGTGTAGAGCCTGCTTGGGATTCTCTCTCTCCCTTCCTCTTTTTCTCCTCCCTCATCCTCTCAAAATAATTAAAAACTTTAAAAAAACATTATACTCACCCTAAAGGCATATAACTTTTAATCTAAATTTTTCTTAGTTAAGTCCATCTTTGGCTATATTTTTTATTCCATTTGTTCATCTCTCTTCTTACAAATGCCAATTATGTTAGATTTCTTTAGTCTGCTTTTCACCATCTTCGCTATAATCATTTTAATATTTTTTTTCCATGTGGTTTTACTCATTTCCCTCTAGCCTGTATGCCAGGTGTCTCTTTCATTCATGTTTATCCTTTTTATTCCATTGCTGTTCATATTGCTTAACTTTTTCTTAATCTTTACCTTCTCTTCTCTGGCTATTTCCATTTGCAATATTTTTGGTAGTTTTATAATTACTTCTCTGAACCCTAATATCTCTTCTTTGACTTTTTTTTAATGTTTATTTTTGAGAGAGAGACAGAGTGTGAGCAGGGGAGGGGCAGAGAGAGAGGGAGACACAATCCAAAACAGGCTGCAGGCTCTGAGCTGTCAGCACAGAGCCCAATGTAGGGCTGGAACCCATGACCCACGAGATCATGACCTAAGCCGAAGTCAGATGCCCAACTGACTGAGCCTCATAAGTGCCCCTCTTCTTTGACTTTTTTTTTTGAAGGGTGATCATGTGACTTGAAATGTCTATAAAATTTTTGTTTGAAGACCTGTGTTCCTGTGAGTAATTCTTTTTCATTTGCGTTCTAATCTTTTATTTTGTAATTATTATGCCTGGGTTGTGCTAGGTCCTACACATACCCGTTAGTCAACACACAGAAAATACTGGATTTTATTCTGCTTATTTCTGTAAAGGAGGGGGTACCATAAAATCAGCTTGCTAAAATCTCTTACTGTTTTTGGATTCCTAGCATAATTGAATGGTTTTCTTTAAAAAGAATGTTTCATTGGTGAAATCTTCAGTATTCTGTGACTTCTGTTTCATGAGTCTGAAATATTCAGATGGCCATGGCACTGAATTTGAGGTACATGGTTTTCCAGAGCCTTTTTGAGCTCTGTAGTATAACAGTGTTTAAAAAAATTTTTTTTGATGTTTATTTATGTTTGATAGAAAAGAGAGAGAGAGAGTGCGCACAAGCAGGGGAGGGGCAGAGAGAGAGAGAGAGAGAGAGAGAGAGAGAGGGAGAGAATCTGAAGCAGGCTCCAGGCTCTGAGCTGTCAGCACAGAGTCTGACTGAGCTGAAGTCAGACGCTTAACTGAGTCACCTAGGCGCCCCAGTGTAACAATGTTTTTTTCCAAATTATGCATGCTAGAGATAATGGGGTTTTTATGCTAGTTTTAAATGGGACTTCTGAATTTTTCCTCTTGTGTTTTGGCAATGTAAAACTAACAATATACAATGAATCTCTTGGTGCAGTATTATCTTGGTGGTAACTATTTGTTAATTTCTGACATTAATTTTAATTTGTGGATTTTCAAATATTTCAGCATCTAACATGATTATGCTACAAAACAACCTGTATTTGAAACATTGTAAACATTTAAAATTATAAAATCTCTTACTCCATTAAAAAATTATTTAAAAAAATTACTTCATGTTTTACGTCTATAATCTCATAAGGAAACTCCCATTGCAGAAAAGAGCATAATTTTTCCATTTTCACTATTTTCTCAATTCATCTTTCTTCCCTAAATGTGACCAGTATTAGCAGTTGACATGTTTCATTTTTCCAGAACCTTTTCAATGCATTTACCTACCTACCTACCTATACACACGCACACACCCCCCCCACCCCCCCCCACAAACACACGCGGAAGTATAAAGTTTGTTTAAAACATGAATGATACACTCTAAGTCCTGTTCTGAAACTTTTTTTTATACTTAACATTATGTCTTGAAGATTTTCTAAGGTTGGTGAATGTAGAACCACTTTATTCTTTTTAATATAATTGCACAGGATGCCATTGTTTGGGTGTTTCATGGTTCATTTAACTGGTTTTCTATGAACACTATTAGAAACAATGCTATAACATCATTCTTGTACAGAATTATTTGTACTCAGGTGTATTTCTATAAACTAACATAGAAGTAGAATTTCTGGGTCAGAGGATGTACAAAGTTAAAATTTTAATAAATGCTGCCAAAACCTCTGAAGAAAAATTGTATCAGTTTATCATCTCCACGACACTGAATGAAAAAACCTCTCCGTTCTGATGTAACCTGCTGCAAATTTGAAGTAATTTTGTCAAACTGCCCTAATCTATAAAGAAAACAGCTGTTCTAACATGACGGCATATCCAAAGAACAGCAGATTGGGACTCTGGCTGGGAAGGAGTTTTAATAGTACCTATCATGAAAAGACCTTCTCACTTTATTTTTTTTTAACCAGAGAAATGGGAGTAATAATCATAAGATACAATGAGACATTCACTCAAGTTTGTAATTTTGAACTTTGTGACATCTATTGCAACCATTTCTTGAGTGTTAGTGGGAGAGAGGCAGAGAGAGAGAGGGAGACACAGAATCTGAAGCAGGCTCCAGGCTCTGAGCTGTCAGCACAGAGCCTGGACGTGGGGCTCAAACTCATGAGCCGTGAGATCGTGACCCGAGCCGAAGTTGGAACGTTAACCAAGTGAGCCACCCAGGCGCCCTGCAACCATTTCTTTAACAAATCTTTATTTCATATATTTACACCCTTTTCAACTCATTCCCTTTGGCTTACTTAGCTAACCAGAATGGTGAGTTTTTGTTACATTCTTTTACAACAAATAAAAGGCAGTTACTGGTATAGTAAATGTTATTACCTTGTGCAAGAAATTGTGAAGGAGGGAAATCTCTCCTTGTGTGAAGTTTCCTAATAATTTATTATCTGAGTAGTTTCTTTATGATTTATCTTCTCTAGCAGAAAAACTTTCAATCAGCAAATAATAAGTAAAGAATATTCAACAAGTAACTAAGAATCTAGAGCTTAAAAGAAGATTTTAAATCTACAACTTGGTTATATTCTTCAGTACAGCTGACTGCCCATAGTATCCTACCTCCTGATTACTGTGTAATCTCATTGTGCCTTTCTGTTTAGGGAAAGGGTATGTTCATATACTTATAGAATGGCAGTTGTTAAAATTTTTTATTTTATTTTATCTAATGTTCAAGTACACAAAAAGCTAAAGAAAATAATGCCATGAATATTCTTATTTTCACTGCCTGAAATTCAGTGATTAACATTTTATATTTTTTCTTTTTCTTTTTTGCATATGCGAAGTAAACTGCAGATATTATGACGCATCTCCACAATGTACTTGAACATGCATCTTTTGTCTAAAAAGAAAGACACTCCAGAGTGGCTTTTTTAATAATTTTTTTTCATTTCAAAAAATTTTCATTTTTTGAGAGACCGAGTGCAAGCAGGGGAGGGGCAGGGAGAAAGGGAGACACAGAATCCAAAGTAGGATCCAGGCTCTGAGCTGGCAGGACAGAACCTGATGTGGGGCTTGAACTCACGAGCCTGAGATCATGACCTGAGCTCCTTGCTATCAGTGCCAAGCCCTACATAGGGCTCGATCTCACCAAGCACGAGATCATGACCAGAACCGAAATCAGAGTTGGACACTTAACTGACTGAGCCACCCAGCCACCCCCACAATGGCTGTTTTTGTACCTTTGTCTTTGGTTAATGTGTGAATTACTTAAGAATGAACTGTTAGTGTGAAGTTGCTGGGTTATTCTGAATTTTGATAGGTGTTGTCAAGTTCTTCTAGGCAACTGCATCTGTTCACAAGGAAATTCCTAATTTGGAAAATTTCTAACGTGTAACTGAATTTTCAAATGTTTGCCAGTTGACCATGTGAAAAATGGTATCATTTCAATTTATCCTTACTTTTAAGCAAAATTAAGGGCACTTTCATCTGTTTAAAGCTGTTTGTTTGTAGTTTTCTGTGAATTATGTGACGTTTTTGTCTTTTGGGGGATGATTGTTGATTTATACAGGCTCTCTATGCAAAAATAAATTAGCTGTTTTTCATGTACATTGTAAATATTATGTTTTTAGTATGTCTTTTCACTTTAATTATGATTTTTTTTTTCTGGGCTGAAGATTTTAATTTTTATGTAGTTTGTAATCACTATTTTCCCTTTAGGGTACTTTCTCCTGAGCTAGAAAAACCGTTCTACTTGCCTGAAGGCTGTGAGCCTGCTGCCCACATTTTGAGGGCTGAGCAATGAAATGGAACTGAAGGTCCTATTTGGTTTGCAGATTTTCACTTAGTCTGGTTTTGGTCACTGTGCTTAATGTCCCCGAGGTCAGGCCCTCTGTACCTTGACCTCTCCGGGAGTCAACTCCCCCTCCTCTGCTGGCGAGAGCGGTCACCTTGTGTTGAGGTCCAAATCTGAAGGTTGACCTATTCCTTGTACAGACTCTGGACTAACCCTTCTACTCCACAACCTCCAGAAGTATCTGGTGCCTACAGTTTTTGAATGTTTCTGGCATTCTGTACCGTGAAGCCTCACTACTCAGAGTACAGACAGCAGACCAGTAGCCTCTGTCCACATCACAAGGGAGTTTGTTAGACATGCAGCCCTTCAGGCCTCAGCCCAGACCTGCTGAGTCAGAATCAACAGCCTCAGAATCACCAGGTGGTTCTTGTGCATGTGAGAGAGTGGGATGCCTTTCTTTGACTCCCACCATTAGCAGGCAGTTAGTCTTTAGCTGTTTCTGCTTGGCTGGGTCAGTTGCCATTCACTCGTCTGCTTTCCATCTTCCAAAATTTGAGGTGATCTCTTATCTGTTATTACCGTCTTTTGTCCTTTTTGGAAGTTTACTTTGTTTATTCTTTATTGTTTTGTTGGGATTTCAAGAGGGCTGAGAGATTTAAAAAAAAAAATTTTTTTTTCAACGTTTATTTATTTTTGGGACAGAGAGAGACAGAGCATGAACGGGGCAGGGGCAGAGAGAGAGACACACAGAATCTGAAGCAGGCTTCAGGCTCTGAGCTCTCAGCACAGAGCCTGATGCGGGGTCCCTGTGCACAAACTGTAAGATCATGACCTGAGCCGATGTCAGCCAACTGAGTGAGTTGGCTCAGCCACCCAGGCACCCCTAGAAGGCAGAATTTTAAAACTCTGAGTTAAAATAAATGATTTCTGTAATTCCCATTATTTACTCTTCATTTTTATTCAGTCCATTTTTATGTTTACTTATTCAAAATGACAGGGTCATCAACATTTTTGGTCTTACTAGATATTTGACATATGCAACGTACATATGTTTTTTCATATATACACACACATATAAGTTTTTATTACAGAGTTTCTTTTCTTTTCTCACATACAATAAATTTGAAGCTTATGAGAATTTGATTCCTAGGAGAATCTGTTTCTTCCCGTTTTTTTCAGAAGGGTACAGTGTAGACACTGTTAAGTGCAATAGAAAGTTTTACTACGTGAATATGTAGTACAGCTAGTGTGCTCTGATTACCCTTAGCCAAGACTGACATGTTACTTGCTTACTGAGATCTTCACTAGTGGGCCAGCTCAAAGCCTATGGCATTTGAATTCTCCCACCACTTATTGGAGCTGTGACTCTGGGCAAGTTAAAGAATCTCTGATTCTGTGAGATGGAGATCGTATTACCCTTTCAGATAGTGAGGATTGGAGATAATTGCAATAAAATGCTTAACCAAATCCTTGGCTCATAGCAGGTACTCAGCCAATGGATTCTGCTTCTTTAAGATATGGATGAGTCTTTCAGAGTGCTTTAATCAACAGGAGCATTGACTTGCTCACTCAGATATACTAGTAGAATAAAAGTTTGTATGGGAATCTTCCCCAGTGTCTTGACCTTAGAATACATAATTGAGTCTCAGTTGCCCATGCTAGTGGAAGGGAGAAATGATAGGAGTTAGCAACGGCAGATAATTTCTCAAGCCTTTAAACATGACTGAGAATTCATTTGACTATTACCTGTGTTGAATACAATACAGAATTTCATAGCTGGAAGAGAACTTTGAGATTACAAAATCCTTTAACTTTACAGATGAGAAAACAGATCTGGAGGGAAAATGACTCACCCAAGATCATGCAGTGGTGTGAGTTCAGTGGCAGAGTTAGAATCAGAAGACAGATATGTGAGCTCTTAGATCCGTGTGTTTTATTTACTTTTTATCATTGTATTTGCTCAGGTCTGTATCCAAAGCCTCTGATGTGCTTGAGGAACTGGTGTCTGGGACCTCAGTCAAGTGTAGGTTAAGGAGGAATAGAAATACTGTTGAACTTTTGTTTTCTCTCTTGAGAGTTTTCAGAGCCAGCTACTCCCCTGTGATTCACAAGACAGCTTCAACTGTGTGGTATTGGGGTGTGGGCCAGTAAATTTGAGGTGAGATATAGCACGAGTAGGTATATATTAAAGTCAGAATAAAATGGAAAGTGGGAATCCTCAGATAAGCCAGACAGAGTTGGTTGGGGACATAAGTGCCTGTATACAAGCCCAGGGCAGGTTGTGGATTCCATGTCAAAAAGGCAGGCAAGAATAAAGCCCATACACAATCATGGGCAAAAGGAAGGGGTTAGAGAGCCAGGCTCCCTGGTGATATGTAGCAGAGAGCAGGTAGGAAGGAAGCATCACTTCCACAGAAGCTGAGCACCCACCTGAGCCCCACACTGAGTGGAGATCCCCTTCTGGAGAGCTTGTGGTTTGGAGGAGGGGTGGTTACAAGCTATCAAAAGTGAGCTCGCTGTGTACCTAAGCAACTGTTTTGTCTTTGCTCAAAAGTTTTTTTTTTTTTTAAGTTTATTTTTGAAAGAGAGAGAGCAGGAGCAGGGGAAGGGGAGGAACAGAGAGAGAGAGAGAGAGAGAGAGAGAGAGAGAGAGAGAGAGAGAGAATATCCTACCCAAACAGGCTCTGCACTGTCAGCACAGAGCACAATGTGGGGCTTGATCTCAGAAACTGTGAGATAGATCATGACATGAGCTGAAGTCAAGAGTTGGATGCTTAACTGACTGAGCTACCCAGGCGCCCCTCACGAGCTTTTTATATGCTAGTCAGATGGTGTCAGTTGTAGCTGGTTGGGGTTTCTTGGTATCAACATCTAATGGGGCGAATAAGGCAATTTCTGGGCAATTCCTAACTCATCATTAGCTCCAGGTCTGAAGCTAGCTCCCATAGCTTTGTTTCATAATCCTACAGACTGATTTTGCTTTTGACTTTAGAATTGAGAAATAAATGTTTAATGTGTTACATAAAATTAAGTAGGAATAACACTGAAATCATGGCCAGGCTGAAAGATAGTTACCTCCCAAATACCGATTTACTTGTTGAGCTAATAAGCCATTTATATGTAAATGTGAATATCTATTATCTTGGGTCTTGATGAATTTGAAATAGAACCAGCCTGAATACATTTGATTTAGAAGTAAGTTTGGGTTTAAAAGTTATTTCCCTTTAGGGAACAACAAGTTAAGCTGAGGTTGAATAGGGTTAAAGGAACCATGAAAAACATTTTTTAATGCTTAGTATTTATTTTGATAGGGGGGAGAGGCAGAGAGAAAGTCCCAAGCAGGCTCTGTGCTGTTAATGCAGAGCCCAATGTGGGGCTTGATCCTACAAACTGTGAGATCATGACCTGAGCTGAAATCAAGAGTCAGGTGCTTAACCAACTGAGCCACCCAGGACCCCCTAAAAACATTTTTCAAAGACCCTCAAAAATTATGTGACAGAGGCCTTAGAAATCCCATAAATATGAATAATTTTGATTTGTAGAATTCATAGTTGGAGCGTACACGTGTTGAAATAAATTACCACATTTAAGCTTGAATTATAGTATTTTAGTGGAAAAAAAATCAAATGAGGTTTTAAGTTTGGACTTAGAGAATCTTTTGTTGGGTTTGTATTGACTTAATTGAGATGAATTAAAATAAATGTTACTTTCCTATTTGCTCACTGGATTTAAGTAACTAGCTATATTAGATCAGATCAATGGACTTGAAGTCATTGGGACAAAAGGCACCAAAAGACAAATGAGTAAGTCTGTGCAGTTGTTGAAGTCATTAGCCCAGTGCACTTTGCTGCTGGACCATCCTCACCTAGTTCAGGAATGTTGGATTCCCAGAAAGTACACAGTACAAGTTGTGTGATGAGTCATATTATGAGTGGTCTACCTTCTGTTCCACTGTAGTGCATAATTCATGCAAAAAATCTGATTTGAGCTGTGTCAACTTCAAAGGGTTGCAGTCGGGTATAAATCTGGAAGGATTTGCTCAGAGAAGAGTTTCTGTTTTTCATTATACAACTGGAGGTTCAGACTATCTTTGATCAATTTAGTGGCAAGAAGCTGAAGCCAGCTTTTCAATTTGCCAGCCTTATTTAATAAGCCTTTTGTTTTCCTTGAATGTGAAGAAGCTCTCTGGGATGAAGGCTGTATAAATTTGACATAACTATCTGTTTTATCTTTGTAAGAGCTAATCTTTAAATTAAAATAAATATAAAAGTGTCTGATGATTGAAATAGCTGCTAACAAAAATATCCATTTATTATGAAGTTCTTTGATGGTTTGATCTATTGTAAACTCCACCATAGCCCAATAGATGATGGGATTGTGTCTGTTGCATGAACACTCAACATATGATGGTCTGGACAGCATTCGAAGTCTAGAGCGGTAAAGGAAAACAATAATAGGTTAAAAAAATGCAGTTTTCTGAAATAGGAGTGGTGGCGCAGTGCTGTAATAATTGGAGCAGTGATGTTGTAAGGATCAGTAATTATGGCCAACATTTATTATAGACACGCTATGTGCCAGGCACTGTTCCTAAAGCCTTCTATGGATTATCTCATTTAATCCTCACATAAACTCTGTAAAGTAGGTACCACAATACTTCTTTTTTATGGATGTGGAAATGAGACTTATGAAGGTCCAATAATTTGTCCAGGATCGCACAGCTAATGTTTCTTTTACAGAGACTGCCTAGAACATTGTGCTTGGCGTGAATAGTGGAGGCTCTGTGCCCTTACTGGTTGGCTGATCTCAGGCTGGTGGCTAGTTACTCAGAGTTCTTTGAGCATCAGCTTCCTCTTCAAAATGTAGAGAGAGGGGTGCCTGGGTGGCTCAGTCCGTTAAGCATCCGACTCTTGATTTCGGCTCAGGTCGTGATTTTGAGCCCCGCATCTGCACTGTCAGTGCCGAGCCTGCTAGGAATTCTCTCTCTCCCTTCTCTGCCCCTGCTTGTGCTCACTCAAAAATACATAAACATTTAAAAAACAAACAAAATGTAGTGAGAGTGGAGAATTTGCCTCACACTGTTATTGTGGCAGTGGAATTACATAATGTATCCAGAGGTGCTTTGTAAACTAAAAATTATTATCCAGTAAGAATTATTATCCAAAATTATTATCCAGTATGAGGTATATGATGAAGAAGAAAGGCCAAGCCCTTTGGAGAGAGAGAGACTTGGATTTTTTTTTTCCCCACTCAGAGCACAGATTTTTTTGTATGTTGGTGCAGAGTTGGCACTGGATATGAGTCTTCCTCCTTTTGTTGTGGAACACATTCAGGTCCTATTCTTGCATGGTAGAGAGGCAAGGATCAAAGGCAAGGATTCTTAGCCAACCATTCTAGCATTATGAGCATGAGGCACTCCCTGAGCCAGGCTTAACCACATAATTGGTTACAGTAAACTTAGAGAAAGGAAGGTAAGGCTTGTTTCTAAATTTATGGACTTCTAGAACCATGGCTTTCAAACTTTACTGGGCATCAGGGTCACCTGGAGAGCTTGTGAGAACAGATGGCTTGAATTTCTGATTTACTAGGTCAGGATTAGAGTTTTATTCCACTAGGTTCCCAGTAATGCTGACGCTACTGGTCCAGGGACCACTCTTTGAGAACCACTGGTCTTGAATTATCTCTGTGCATTCAAAATATTGTACCACTATGTTCACAGCTAAAAGTTAGGCCCTGCTTAGTAAAAGCACAATCAGGAGAAAATTATGCATATCATTTAACACAACAGAAGTGCTGTTGTTTTTAGTACTAGGCTTTTCACAAATCTTAAGTGGAGAAGAAAACAACTCTCTAACCACACCAGTGAGGTGGTAGGTTCCTTTGCAGACAAGTAATTGTAAATCATCCAGAGCTGAGCATACCTCCTTAACAGCTGAAATAAATGTTTAATTACTTGTTGATGGTGTTTGAGGGGAGAATTTATACTTACCTGTTGTCAAGGTAAGTATGTGTGGGTATTTTTTTCCTCAGATAAGAACAGAGGCTTCAATGTCTTCTCACCTAAGGTTTCTCTCATTTTTGAGGCATTTAACATATAAGACGTCACACATTGTCATTTGCAGACATATGGAGAGTCATTAGAAGGTGCCCTGGCTCTGGCTTTAAGAGGATGTGAAGAGAGGGCTGTTTTCTATAGATAGGCTGAAATAATGCTTCAGGATCCCTCACAGCGAAGTAGAATGCATTTTCTTTATGAAAATAAAAAGATGAACAACTAGGCATATTTGAAGTCAGTGAGAAAAGACGGCATAGAAAGTGATAGGCAGGCTCTCATTAGGTGATTTCTACTTCAGCCGTTTGCCTCATACTATAGTTTTGGCTTATGAAATTGGAGGAAACTAAAATATCCTTTGGTGCCATTTAGAAATCTTAACCCAGTGGGGTACCTGGGTGACTCAGTCAGTTAGGCATCCAACTTCAGCACAGGTCATGATCTCACTGCTTGTGAGTTCAAGCCCCATATTGGGCTCTGTGCTGACAGCTCAGAGCCTGGAACATGCTTCAGATTCTGTTTCTGTCTCTCTTTCTCTGCCCTCCCCTTGGCTCGTGCTTGCACTCTCTCTCTCTCTCTCAAATATAAATAAACATTAAAAAAAAAAACTTAACCTTTAAGTATGAAACAAACACAAAAAATAACACACTGCCTTGTTTTAAAAAAATTAATAGATTTTAAAATTTTTTGAGCAGTTTTATTTACATTTACAGAAAAATGAATGGAAAGTACAGAGTCCCCATATACCCCCACATCTCTACCCCCCACCCTCTGCAGTTTTCCTTTTGATTAACATCTTACAGTACTTTCATTACAACTGATGAGCCAATATCAATACATTATTTTAACTAAAGTCCATAGTCTTTATTAGGGTTCACTCTGTTTCATCCATTCTATGCATTTTGATAAATGTGTAATGACATATATCCATTATTACAGTATCATACAGAACAGTTTTCACTGCTCTAGAACTCCTGTGCTCCTTCCTTCCCCCTGAATCCCTGGAACCACTCATCCATCTTCTGTCTTCATAGGTTTGCCTTTTCCAGAATGTCATGTAGTTGGAGATCATACACTTTATAGCCATCTTTCACTTAGCAATATGTATTCAAGGTTCCTCCATGCCTTTTTTTTTAATAAGCTTTTAAGAACTTATTTTTTGGTGTACATCAATGGATGAATGGATAAAGAAGATGTGTGTGTATGTGTGTATGTATATATATATATATATATATATATATACACACACACATATATATGTATATACATACATACATACAGTGTGTATGTGTGTATGTGTATATATATACACATATATATGTGTGTGTATATATATATACACATACACACATACATACAGTGGAGTATTACTCGGCAATCAAAAAGAATGAAATCTTGCCATTTGCAACTACGTGGATGGAACTAGAGGGTATTATGCTAAGCGAAATTAGTCAGAGAAAGACAAATATCATATGACTTCACTCATATGAGGACTTTAAGATACAAAGCAGGTGAACACAAGGGAAGGAAAGCAAAAATAATATAAAAACAGGGAGGGGGACAAAACAGAAGAGACTCTTAAATATGGAGAACAAACAGAGGGTTACTGGAGGGCTTATGGGAGGGGGGATGGGCTAAATGGGTAAGGGGCACTAAGGAATCTACTCCTGAAATCATTGTTGCACTATATGCTAACTAACCTGGATGTAAATTAAAAAAAAATAAATGAATACTTAAAAAAAACCTTATTTTTTGGAAGTAATTTCAAGACAAGGGAAGTGAGAACAACACAAAGAACACCCGTGTGTTCCTCATCCAGGTGCAGCTATGATTTTTTTTCCATTTGTTTAATCTCTTGCTCTTTCTTAACATGTATACGTAGCATTCATATTTTTTCTAACCCTATCACTTCCTAAGAATGAGGACAGTGTCTATATAATCAGAGTATGGTTATCATTAAAAAAAAAAAAAAACAAGCCCTCATCTCTATCCAGTCTACTGCCTGTATTCCAGTCTATTAATTGATCCCATTCTGTCCTTTACGTAACATTCTTTTTATCTCTATTCCAATATCCAGTCTAGGATGTTGTGCTGATTTTATTTACTTTTCCCAGCTTTTTTGAAATATAATTGACATATAAATTGTATAAGTTTAAGATCTGTATAGCATGACAAATTTATATATGTATAGATTGTGAAATAATTACCACAGTGTTAGTTAACATATCCACCTCCATGCTTTTTCGTGGCTTGATAGTTCATTTCTTTTACTTTTGAATAATATTCCATTGTCTGGTTGTACCAGTTTGTGTATCCACTTACCTATTGAAGAACATCTGGGTTTCTTCTGAGTTTTGGCAATTATGAATAAACTTCTATGTAAACATTCTTGTGTAATTGTGTAGATGTAAATTTTTAACTCCTTTGGGTAAATACCAAGGAGCACAATTTCTGGATTATATGATAAGACCATATCTAGTTTTGTAGGAAACTGCCAAAATGTCTTCCCAAGTGGTTCTACCATTTGGTATTCCCACCAGCAGTCAATGAGAGTGTCTGTCTACATCCCCACTGAAATTTTATGTTGTTAGCATTTTGGATTTTAGCCATTCTAAAAGATGTGTAGTGGTACCTTACTGTTTTAATTTGCAACTTTGTAATGACATAAGATGTTGAGCATCTTTTCATGTGCTTATTTGACATCTGTATATCTTTTGGTGAGTTATGTGTTTAGATCTTTTGCTCATTCTTTAATTGGCTTGTTTTCTTTTGTTGAGTTTTAAGAGTTCATTGTATATCTTGGATACCAGTCCTTTATCAGGTATGTGTGTTACAAAGATTTTCTCTCTGTGGCTTATCATTTCATTCTCTTAACATCTATTTTTTTTTGCAGAGCACAGGTTTTTAATTTTAATGAAGTCCAACTTACCAATTTTGTCTTTCATGGATTGTGCTCTTGATCTTACACCTGAAAATTCATTGCTGAATTAAATGTCACCTAGCTTTTCTCATGCATTATTTTCTGGAAGTTTTTTAGGTTTTGCAATTTACCTTTAGGTCTGTGACCCATTTTGAATTAATTTTTGTTAAGGGTGTAAGGTCTATGTTCATTTTTTTCCCCTTGCATGTGGATGTCCATTTGTTCAAAAGACTATCCCTTTTTTTGTTGTATTGCCTTTGTTCCTTTGTCAAAGATCAGTTGACTGTTTTTGTGTGGGCTTATTTCTAGGCTCTTTACTGCCTTGCTTTTTAACTGCAAATTTGTACTGGCTGTCTTGGGTCTCTCCTCCTGTTGATTCTTCCTCTAGTCAGTATTTATAACCATGACTGCTGAAGGCCCCTGCTTGTTTGTGTCCTTAGCATTTCACTCCTTCAAATAGTCTTTGTGATGTAGTGAAAGAAAAGAGCAGCATTTCACTTCTCCTTGTCTTTATACACTTATTTGTCACCAACTTTCATTGTTAAAGTCAAACCTATTCTGGTAAATGAATTTAATACATAACACACGGTCTTCTTAATGATTTGTATAGTATGGCTTATAGGAATGAATTGCATCATCAAAGTCAGGGATACATATATGGATAAAGTACTTTTTGTCTGTCTGTTGCCTCATTTGTAAAATAGAAATAATACTCCCCTTACACAGAGCAGGGTTTCTTTTAAAAAATACATCACAAAATATATGTGAAAACACATGAACAGGGAGGGCAGTGATGATTCATATGTATTACAGGGTTCACTTTGTCACTTTTCTCTGTCTTCATTTTATACTTCCTCCTAAAACAGCCAGTCTGTTCCCCTAATTTTAATTATGCCCAAATACTTTGCATTGAATACCCTGATCTGTGTTTTGTAGACAATTGAATTTCCATTGCAGAAATTTCCACCCTCTTGCATAATCATCTATACCTCCTCCCCCTCCTCCTCCTCCTTCCTCCCTCCCCTCTCTCTCCTCTCTCTCTTCTCCCTATCACCTTAAGAATGTGATTGGTAGAGAGGAGGTGAGGTGCCTGTAAGGCTGTAATTTCATAGTGAGAATGTTTAGGTACAAAATATTGGTTGGAAGGACAACTATCAGGTATAAGCCCTCAAAACATTATTTCATCATTATAATGTAAGATGCAGCGATAGACATGATCTGCTTAATACTGTTGCTAATGTTTATAAGTCTAATAAAATTGTAAGTAGCTTATCTGTCTATGTACTATACAGCCTTATGCTTGCTTTAGGCTTGATTACTACATTTAGCTGCTTCTGAAAATGTATTTTTTCTCAAACTTCATAACACTAATTTTCTCTCCTCCAACATTATTCTCTAAACCACCTGAACTATATATAACTTTAGTGAAAAGTCCATGCCATTCATAAAGCCTTTGAAATTTTCTGCATACATAATTTAACATATATTAATATATACCAAGTATGTTAGTAAACTGTTTTTTGATGTCTGTCTTAGATGGTAAGTTAATAAGGAGCAGGGGTATGCTGATATATTTTGTAAATCATTGACACACATAGCTTAATAGTCTGGAAATGGTTTCATGAGTAATGAGGGAATAGCCTCTGTAAATAAATATGTTAATATGGAGAAATTAAAGATTAGGAGAGGCAAGAATAGAAGTTTGTTTGAAAATAATATAGCTATTCTGGTTTTCTTTTACTTACTGTATACATGGTATGTTTTTCATCCTTTGCTTTTAATCTATTTAGGTGTTTATATTTAAAATGAGATTTTTGTAGGCAAGAAAGTTGCCTTAGTTGGTTCTTGCTATTTTGAAAAATTCTGACAATTTCTGTCTTTATGTGGGTGTTCTGGATAATTTACATTTAATATAATTATTGATATGATTGGATTTAGGTATACCATTTATTGTTTTCTGTATATTCCCTCTGTCATTGATTGGTCTTTTTCTTCCTTCCTGTCTTTTCTTAGATAATTTGAATCTATCTTTTTTAGAATTACACTTTTATTTATCTATTGTTTTTTTTGGCTCTCTCTCTTCAAAAAAAAGTTTCTTTTTAATGGATGTTTGAGGGTAACAGTATACATACCAAAACCTTCACAATCTACTTGGAGTTAATATTGAACTACTGAAAGTAAAATATAGAAAACTTACAACCATGTAGGTTCCTTTATCCTCTCCACTCACCTTTATCTTCTAGCCATGATATGTATTACCCTTATTATATACATTGAAATTATATATATATATATACATATACATATATGTATATACATATGTGTGTATACATATACATATACATATATGTATATACATATATATGTGTGTGTGTGTGTGTATATATATATATATATATATATATATATATATATATATTAAAAACCCCAGGGCTTCTGGGTGGCTCAGTTAGTTGAACGTCAGACTCTTGATTTTGGCTCAGGTCATGATCTCCTGGTTCATGAGATCGAGCCCTGCACTGGGCTGTGTGCTGACAGCATGGAGCCTACTTGGGATTCTCTCTTGCCCTCTCTCTGCCTGTCCCCTGCTCAGGCTGTCTCTCAAAATAAATAAACTTAAAAAACAAAAAAAAAGAAAACCCCAGCAAACAACAGTATAATTTTTACTTCCAACAATCATACACATATTAAAGAATTTTGGGGAAAGAGGCATTTATATTTACCCCAATATTTATTATTTCTCTTGTTCTTTAATTGGTGGAAAACCCTAGTTTCTTTCTGGTGTCATTTTCCTTCAGCCTGAAGTGCTGAAGTGCTTTAGCATTTCTTTTACAGCAGGTTGGCCAAAAGTGAATTTTCTTAGTTTTGCATTGCCTAAAAATGTCATTATTTAGCTTTCTTTTTTTATTTTTATTTTTATTTTTATTTTTATTTTTTATTTTTATTTTTAATTTTTTTTCAACGTTTTTTATTTATTTTTGGGACAGAGAGAGACAGAGCATGAACGGGGGAGGGGCAGAGAGAGAGGGAGACACAGAATCGGAAATAGGCTCCAGGCTCTGAGCCATCAGCCCAGAGCCTGACGCGGGGCTCGAACTCCCGGACCGCGAGATCGTGACCTGGCTGAAGTCAGACGCTTAACCGACTGCGCCACCCAGGCGCCCCGTAGCTTTCTTTTTTTAAAAAAGATTTTATTTATTTATTTAATAAATATCCTTTTATTTATTATTATTATTATTATTATTATTATTATTATTATTATTGAGATGTGGGGCTTGATCTCATGACTCAGATCATGACCTGAGCTGAAATCAAGAGTCGGATGCTAAACTGACTGAGACACCCAGGTGCCCCAAGATTTTATTATTAAGCAATCTCTATACCTATCATGGTGCTTGAACTCCCAACCCTGAGATCAAGAGTTGCATGCTCCACCGACGGAGCCAACCAGGTGCCCCTATTTAGCTTTCTTTCCTGAAAGATATTATTACTGGATATAGAATTCTTGTTTGGCAGTTTTCATCTTTCAGCACTTTAAAGAATACCCAGGTGCCCCCCACCCCTACTTTTTCCCCCCTGGTTTCCAATTCTTTGCTGAGAACTTCTGTCTTTCCATTCATCCTATATTCTCATGGAGGATATTATGATATCTACCCTCTGGGTCATCCCAGGGTTAGAATCTGATTGTTTTTTTCCCTTGAGAACTAGTCATGTTCTCTTAGTTCTTTGTATGTGGAATGATATTGGATTGTAGTCTGGACATTGTGTATGTTATGCTGTGTAAATTCTGGGTCCTATCCTGATCTTCTGAACAATGTTTTTTGTTTGATTTTTGCAGGCAGTGAACGCAATTAGATTCAAATTCCATTTCTGTCTCACCTTCTATGGGTGGTGGCTCTAATCTCAGTTCAGTTTATAAAGCCTTTGCTATACCACTTACTTGCTCAGGGTAAGGCCAGGAATTATGCAAGTTTTTGTGTAGAATTAGAGAATTCTCTTCTTTTTTATTCATTCTCTGCATGAGTCTCTCCATACTCTGGCCTGCCGAGGTCCTTTTTCCAAGTTGCTCTGACCAGAAAGCAGTTTCACTTGGAGTTTTCTCTGTTCACAACTGTTGTAGTGCTGCTTTGTTGCTCTGCCACGGAACTTTGGACTGGGTCCTGCTCCAGAACAAAACTGCCAGAATAAAATAATAATAAGAAAAACCTGAGGGGTTCACCCCCCTTTTAGGTCGTTTCTCTAAGTTTTGACTCTCTTCCACCTTTCACTTTTTTGTGTTTACTTTTCAGAGTCCTCAGCTTGATGGTTTTTGTGTTGTGTCCAGAGTTTTTACTTGTGAAAAGCAAGAGGAGGGGTTGTGGTGTGCTTACCACCACCACCCCATTAGAGGAAGTGGAACTCTGTTTTGTTTTTGCCTCACAAAGAATCTCTCCCGTCAGAGGGGAGAATGCATGATGGTAGTAAATATGGTGCCCATATATTTTCCAAAAGAGCTTGCAAAGAAGATCCATATTTTGTTAATAAATGACAGTTTGACATCAAGGTAACTTCAGGTAGTAACTTCTTTCCTTTCACTGTTTTGTAAGATGTAGGTTGCATTTATACTCTGCAGAGGCAGGTAATATTTTATGAGATGAAACACTTAAATCCAAAAGGACTTGGGAAACAGTGCCAGCGAGTTAAGGGAAGAGCTGTGTAGTCTGAGTAGCGGCTGGTTGCACACATTGGAGCCTGTGACCTGACTTACAGCTAATTGCCATTATCACCTTATTTTCTTAAATGACCGAAAGAAAATGTTGACACGTGTCAAAGAAGATTATAAGATTAAAAGGAGGAAAAGAAGATTAGGTCAGAAGTATTTAAAATTAAGGTGTGATTCTGCCTTCCTTGCACTAGGACTTTGAGCCCACATTTGGCTGTATTTCAGCCAGAAGATGGTCTTTTAGTGTTTGTTCACTTTGAACTTACTCATTTTAGAGTGATAATATTGGCTTCTTTATTCTTGACTTTAGAATGTGGCAAAAGCAACTCCTATAGTTCTATCATTTATATTAGTATATTTCCTATATCCTATTTGTTCTTATTAAATTCTGGAATTTTTTTTTCATGAAAGTGATGAATGCTTATTGTAAACACCTCAAGCAATAAGAAGATATACAAAGTAAAAAAGCAAAAACTGACCCTCGGTATGTTACCCTAAGTATATTATACCAGTATATTACCCTAAGTATTCATAATAGTGTTTCAGGAATTTTCTAGTTTCTGGTTTTTTTTTTAAGATTTTTATTGAAGTAGTCTCTGCACTAAACACGGGGCTCAGACTTACAACCCCAAGATCAAGAGCTGCACACTCCACCAACTGAGCCATTAGGGTTTCTTTAATTGGGAGGGGGACATAGTTCAAATTGTTGCATATTAAGAGCTTTTGTCCTTGGGGCGCCTGGTTGTCTGACTCTGGATTTTAACTCAGGTCATGATCTCACAGTCCATGAGATCAAGCCCCATGTTGGGCTCTGCACTGATGGTGCAGAGCCTGCTTGGGATTCTTGGGATTCTCTCTCCCTCTGTCTCTGCCTCCCCCCCTCCCCCCCCCACGCTGATTGTGCTCTTTCTCTCTCAAAATAAATACATAAACATGAAAAAAAACCCAAAACTTTTGTCCTGTCACTTAAGATAACTTTATTTATTTTTTTAATATGAAATTTATTGTCAAATTGGTTTCCATACAACACCCACGGCTCATCCCAACAGGTGCCCTCCTCAATACCCATCACCCACCCTCTCCTCCCTCCCACCCCCCATCAACCCTCAGTTTGTTCTCAGTTTTTAAGAGTCTCTTATACTTTGGCTACCTCCCTCTCTAACTTTTTTTTTTCCTTCCCCTCCCCTATGGTCTTCTGTTAAGTTTCTCAGGATCCACATAAGAGTGAAAATATATGATATCTGTCTTTCTCTGTCTGACTTATTTCACTTAGCATAACACTCTCCAGTTCCATCCACGTTGCTACAAAAGGCCATATTTCATTCTATCTTATTGCCAAGTAGTATTCCATTGTATATATAAACCACAATTTCTTTTTTTTTTAATATATGAAATTTATTGTCAAATTGGTTTCCATACAACACCCAGTGCTCATCCCAAAAGGTGCCCTCCTCAATACCCATCACCCACCCTCCCCTCACAATTTCTTTATCCATTCATCAGTTGATGGACATTTAGGCTCTTTCCATAATTTGGCTATTGTTGAAAGTGCTGCTATAAACATTGGGGTACCAGTGCCCCTATGCATCAGCACTCCTTTATCCCTTGGGTAAATTCCTAGCAATGCTATTGCTGGGTCATAGGGTAGATCTATTTTTAATTTTTTGAAGAACTTCCACACTGTTTTCCAGAGTGAGTGCACCAGTTTGCATTCCCACCAAAAGTGCAAGAGGGTTCCTGTTTCTCCACATCCTCTCCAGCAAGATAACTTTATAACCTAAGTATTTTCACCATTTTTACACATAATTTAAAAATGCTTCCTAAATGTAATTTTAATTTAAAAAATTTCGAAGGGTATAACTGAATGTTAAAATTTTCTTTTATCCATCTTTTCATTTTCACTCCCTCGTGGAAACCATGAGTAACACTATTCCTTCTTGTGTGGTCCCACAGATGTCTTATGCATAAAATTATTCGGTAAAGGAGCTCATACTTTACATTTCATTCTTTTTCTGAATATGTAAATATTATTAGAACATAAACATTTCTCTGTTGGAAATACTTGCAAACATAATTTGTAATGACTGCAAAATTTCTGTTCTGAAATTGGGTGTTTCGTTGCATTCTTTTTTTTTTAACAAGGATTATTTATTTTTAAATTTTTATTAATTTTTAAAATTCGAATATAGTTGACCCACAGGGTCACACTAGTCTCAAGTGTATAACACGGTGATTCCAAAAGTTTATACATTGTGCTGTGTTGACTACTAGTGTAGCTCCTGTCTGTCCCCATGCCCCACACCCTATTACAATATACTACTGAGAGATAGTTTGCTTTTCAGTCAACCCCAACAGCTTCTCAGATCCATCTTATCAGAAACATCTGATCGCTTTTAGTAAGATAACTTGTGAAAACACCTGGCCTGGCTCTTGTAATAAGGTCATTAGTTATTTTTAGACTCCACCTCATCCTTTGTCACTCTTTCAGTTTTCCAGCGACCAGCACAGGGCAGATGCAGGAATGGGTGAGAAGAATCAATTCTAGACGAATGCCATTAAGCAATGTGCACTACAGCCTTATTGTGAACCGAGTGCTTGGTATTAAGTGGCTTTTGTCATTGTGTTATGGCTTCTGCATCTGACAAGACACCCGTGATAAGTACTTAAACCTCTCATAGTGTAAAATGCAGAAGAGATTCAGTCAATAAAATGTGAAAAGAACACCACTGTGGAAGGGATAGAAGAAAGTCAAGTAGCCTGTTCCTGAGGACCAGGTGATGCTGGTTGAACCTTGGGTGACTCCTGCCTTGGCCGGCTGGCTCCACCCTGAGCCACAATGGCACCATCTTTGCAATGAGAATATTATTTGTTATTTTCCAAGGTTTTGTGAGGAGTCAGTGAGAACTCTGAATGTTTTCCATCATCCTTTACCTCTCTGTGTTGTAATACTTTATCACTTCCATGGTGGCATTTGGGCCATTGTAATGAGATTGTTACATGTTGTTTGGTCTTTATCAGTCCTCTCTGGCTAAGAGGTCAGCACGAAAGAAGGCAGAGACCAGTCTATCTTGTTTCCCAGTAGATTCTGTAGGAGAGATAAACTTTCCCCTTGTTCCTTTCCAGCTTCTTTGACTAGCCTAATAATTACATTGACATAAGGTAGATTAACAGGAGAAAAACAAATTAGATTTTGTACTTACGGGAATTCATAAAAATATGCGACTCAAAGAAGTGACTAAAGCAGGCAGCTTTTATACCTTTTAGGCAAAGAAACAATGTTTGTGAAGAATTGGCAAGACAGAGAGGTTTGGGTTGGGGGTAGTAAATTAGTGAAGTAACAAGGTTTGTTTATACAACCTTGTCTGCCTTACATTCTCTCTCTCTCATGGTAAGGACATGTGTCTTCCTCTTGGGACAAAGAGGGTACCTTTCATATGGGAGATTCATTGCTTGCTTTCATGGGGACAGAGGAGGTCAGAGTGTCCTCCTTGCACTGGCTGCTTCATAAGTAACTTTAATTCAGAATAATCAGTACCCCAGAGTGGCCTATTATAGGATGGTGTATTCTGTTTCCCTTCAATTCCTAGTATTTACTTTTGTATTTTTTTTTTTTTTTTTTTTTTTTTTGTAGAGCTCAGTGGTTAAGAGCCTGGACTCAGACTGCCTCGCTCCCAGGTTTTTAACTCTTTGACCCTGGGCTTTGTTTCTGAACCTCTCCATCCCTCAGTTTTCCTCATGTATAAAATGAAGAAAAAAATGGTGTCTTCTCTTTGGATTATTATGCAGATCAAGTAGGTTAATATTTAAGTTAGAACATGTATCTGACATGCCATAAAGGCACATAGATGTGTGTTAAACAGAAAAGAATGGTTGCTCAGTGTCTGTTAAATGAGGATGGGTGGGCCTTCAGCAGCCGTCTCTGGTAAGCTGGGTGGAAGATGCGTTGTCAGACGCCGTGTCCCCTGGAATATTATTCTCACCCTGTGCATTGATTCACTCACTGCTGCGACATACAGTATTTCATGAGGAGGACTGAACTCTCATGAGTAAAATATGCTTCTTTGGAACAAACTAACCAAGAAGTTCTGGGTTTTTACTTATTACAGTTTGACTCTCAGATTTCTGAATTTTATTTAGGCAAAGTCAAGTCTATGCTAACCCTGTCTACTTGCAGTCAAAGTTAAAGTGTTTTGTTTCAAGACAAAACAGTAGCAAATCACCTGGGTTTTTAATAATGCCAGGGCTTAACCCAACCTGACAGAGGTGGGAAAGGCTAGCCACAGGTGCAGAAATGCAGCCTGCTTTGTCCCTTCCAGGTTGTACCTGTCTGCTGTGCTCAGTCTTGCTTCAGGGCCTGTGTATGGAGGCAGAGGTGGATGTGTTCAAACAATCAAACAATAAAGAAACAAAGACCACAAAACAAAATAAACAACAAAACAAAACCTCAAATAAAACCCCGCCCCCAACCCCCTGCAGGAGGGCCAAAGGCCAGTCCTTACAGGTCTTGATCTGGTTGCAGCATCTAAAAGTATTTTTGTGTTTTGAATGTGATGTCAAGACCACTAAAATTTGAAAAACTTAAAAAGCATTTCTTTCCCCAAAATTATCATGACTAATAGATGCCCATTGCTTTGTTGTTTCCAGCGTGTTTTCACATACAGTGTCTTTATCTGTCCCACAATTCTTTCAGGGGAATATTATTATTCTCACTTTGACTTTACAGTAATTTTATTTTATTTATTTATATTTACCTACTACAAAAATTCAACAGGTACGGTATGGTATTTAGCAAAATGCAAGGCTGCATTCGTGCCCTGTCCCCCAACTACCCAGTGGCCACCCAGTTTGTATCCTAATGCTAGTACCCTTTGCCTTTACAAACATACACATCTTCCTCCCATCTCCACTGCTCCCCATGAAAGCTAGCACCACCTTTGCTGTTCCAAACTGTGCTCTTTTCACTTATTGTGTATTGTAAAGATTGTCCCATGTTGGGGCACAGAGACCTGCCACATTCTTTATACCAGTTGCTTAATATTCCTCATGTTTAGTAAATCTCCCCGAGAGAATACCTAAATTACTTCCATTCTCTTGCTTCACAAAACTGCTGCTGTGGATAATCTGGCACATAGATTTGACACATGTGCAATGGTTTTAGTACAATGGTTTTTAAAATTTTTTTTAGTTGACAGAAGACTCAAAAGTCATAATGTTCTTTGCAGAACAGTACCACAAAATAGGAAGATACTATATAAAATAACTAAAAATTTGTGTTAGAGTAGAGATTATCATAGACTCATATAGTGAAATGGTAGCAGGTGCTTCAGGTTTAAGATAAAAATGGTAAGAAACGTGTACCTGGTACCAGTAGAGCGTGTGACTCTATCTCAGGGTCATGAGTTCAAGCCCCACTTTGGGCATGGAGCCTACTTTAAACAAGTGGGAAGAAAGCCCTTGATCCTGAGAGGGGGCATTGTCTGTTGGGTCCCCACACTATTGCCAGCATTGAAACAGCATTCTATAGAGTGTGTTGAGTTTATAGCGGGCACATCCCTTTATTTTTCTGCTTCTTACCTTCCTGCTCACAGGGTTTCTTTGGGAGTCCCATAAAATATATAAAAATATTTCTTTGAAAACTTTGAAAGTACTGCATATGAAATGTTATTTTTTAGAGCACTTAGTTATATCATGTTCCTTATTTATTTCTAGTAGTAGCCCTAGATTTTAGAGGAGTCCAGCAAACATGATGAGAAAACATGTTTCACGTCAGAATTTCCTAGATTAGCTTGAGGCTTCCATTAAAATCCTAAAAGGGAAACTTTACTTTCAGCTTCATTGCTAAGTGGATGTTGATGGACCCAATCTAATCTTTTTCTGACAAGTTGGAACCATTATTATCAACATTGCTTAATGTTCATTAAACAGATTTTTTAAACCCTTAGGGGTTTTCCTGTTCTAAAAATCCAGAAATGTATGTGTGCATGTATGTGCATGTGTGTGTGTGTGTGTGTGTGTGTGTGTGTGTTTATTGCCTCTCAGGCTGAGAGCTGTTAATTTGTGCCAGAAATGCACCTGCCTCCACAGGTCTTCTATCCAGTTGGCTATTTTTTTTTTTTAAGAGCGAGCATGAGCGGGGTAGAGGGGCAGAGAGAGAAAGAGAGACAGGGACAGAGAGACTCTTAAGCAGGCTCCATGCTCAGTATGGAGCCCTACATGGGGCGCGATCCCAAACCCTAGGATCATGACCTGAACCAAAATCAAGAGTTGGACGCTCAACCCACTGAGCCACTCAGGTGCCCCCAGTCTGCTATGTCTAGTCCAGTATAGGCAGATATTTCATGATTGTGTCTAAAGTATAAGTAAACTGCTCTGACTCACAGTCTGAAGGGCACATAGGTAGCCTGGGAAAGTTTTCTCTGAAGAAAGCCAGTTAGATTGCTTTTTTAGAGAAAAGAAAGTATGGTAGACAGAGAGGCTATTCTAAGTATGCAGATGGTGACGGAGTTGTATGTTAGAAACAGTTTTGTCTAGTCATAGTGGAAGTCATTAACATGGATTTAAAAATTCAGCAAACATTGGGGCATCTGGGTAGCTCAGTCAGTTGAGCATCCAATTCTTGATTTCGGCTCAGGTCATGATACCAGAGTCATGGGATCGAGTCCCATGTCTGGCTCTGCCCTGAACGTGGAGCCTGCTTGGAACTCTGGCTCTCTCCCGCTCCTCTCCTCTGCTTGTGTTCTCCCTCTTTAGAATTAAAAAAAAAGTAATAATTCAACAGACGTTGACTGAGTACGTTTTATGTACTCATGCTTTATGTAGGGAAGTTAGCAAATGATGAACAAATACAATGTATCAGGTGCTGATAAGTACCATAAAAATAAATAAATGAATAAATAAGGAGGTAAAGAAAGAAGGAAAAGAAACAAAAAAGAAAGAAAATAAAGGGGGACAGATATATAAATATATACATAGGGAATTGGGAGTACTACAGATGAATTTTTATGCAGGTAGTCAGCAGAACTCCCTGATAAGGTGACCTTTGAGAAAGGACCTGAAGGAGGCTGGGGCTAGGGAGCAAAAGCAAGTGCAAAGGCCCTGAGGCAGTACCTGTATGAGTGACCTACAAAAAGGAGGGGCTCAGTGTAGCTGCTCTAGATGGGCCATGTGGAGAGCAGGAGGAAGTATGTGTGATAACAGCTGAGTGTGGGTCTTAGAGGGCCTTAGAGACCCCTTTGAGGCCACTGGCTTTTGCTCTGAGTGACATGGGAAGCCATTGCTAGGTTTTGAGCAGGAGTTTTGAGTCACAATGACATGAGCTTAACTGACTGGCTGCTGTAAAGGGAGTTTAAATGCAGGAAAGGCAGTTAGGAGGGATGCTTGTGAAACCCACAGATGACAGTAGCTTTGAAATAACAGAATCTAAGGATGCTTGGGTAAGTAGAGGAGATAGTTAGGGAGGCCCTTACGAATAAGGATGGAAAAGTGCAGGTGATCTTAAATGGAAGGTTCTTGGTGTTACTTTCCTCTCCCCTGGCTTTGCACCCTGAGCACTTCCCAGCAGGCTGTTCTTCTAGCCACTGTCTTTGACGTCACCATTCCTTCCCTGCCAAAGGTTAACCTCCAGACAAAAACATTTAAATTTGATTTGTGGACTCCGTCTTTATAAACATCACAATTCTTAAAATACTTTTATTGCCCGAAAGGTTTGTCAGTATTTAAAACCCATTTCTAAGGTTATCAACAACTTCCTTGATGAATTCAGTAGCATTTTTTTCCCCTTTCTAATTCCTCTCCTCTTCCTTTCTTCCGCAAAACTGCTCTCTGGCTTCCATGATTCTGCAGCTGTTTATGTCATCCCAATGCTGTTTTCATGCCTTCCTTCCCCCCCACCCCCGACTCTTGATGTGTGTGTCCACCAAAGCAATGACCTTCACCCTTTGCTCCTCTTCTTTTCAAGCACTCTCTCGGTGAATTCATTACTTCTTTAGTTTTAACCATCCTTTGGCAAGGGTCACAGAGCCCCTCCTCCAGCTTCGACTTGTCAGCTGTGTTAGACTATATTTTTATTAAAACTGGCTTCCTGCCCCCATTTCTCTTGTTGGTGCTGCCATACTTCTTGTCTCAAAATAGAGCCCATCCTGACACATTTTTCTGCTCCATTTCTCTTCCAATCTGTTTTCAAATCTTATAGATCCTTTTTTTGGAGTGTCTTTCAGGTTTGTATTTTTTTCTCTTATAATAGACACTCTATAGCCCGAGGCTTACCGTCTAACTCATGGATTCCAGCCACAGCCTGTGAGTGGCTAATTTTGATTCCAGCCTCCCTGAGCGCAAGTCCGTCTGGCATAATAGTGATCATTCATTTCGCAAATATTTACTGAATGTTTACTGTATGCCAGGCACTGTTGGAGGCACTGGGGATATAAACCAAGCAATAGTCCTGCCCTCGGGGGCTTATATTCTAGGGTGTGGGGGAGACAGTAAGCTAAATATGTAGAGGAATGTATATTTGGTCGTGTTGGTGCTAAGGAGGGAGGAAAAAAGGCAGAAGAAGGGTAGGGGTGAAGAATGTCAGATTGGGAAGAGGTTTGAAGTTTATAATGAGGTGGTAAGGAAGGGCTCACAGAGAAGTTAACTTATTTTACATTTTTATTTTATTTTTTTTTCAACGTTTATTTATTTTTGGGACAGAGAGAGACAGAGCATGAACGGGGGAGGGGCAGAGAGAGAGGGAGACACAGAATCGGAAACAGGCTCCAGGCTCTAAGCCGTCAGCACAGAGCCCGACGCGGGGCTCGAACTCCCGGACCGCGAGATCGTGACCTGGCTGAAGTCGGACGCTTAACCCACTGCGCCACCCAGGCGCCCCTATTTTACATTTTTAAATCAAAAGTAGAATAGATTTAACATGGAGTTTTACCATTTTAACCATTTTGAGTATACGGTTCAGTGAAGTGTCACATTGTTGTGTAACTATCACCACTATCCATCTCCAGAACTTTTTCATCTTCCCAAACTGAAACTCTGTATGTATTAAACAATAACTTCCCGTTCACCCCTCCCCTCCGCCCCCTGGCAACCACTATTCTGCTTTCTTCTATATATAATTGACTATTTTAGGTACCTCATACAGGTGCAATCATACATACTTGCCTTTTCATGTCTGGCTTATTTCACTTAGCACAATGTGTTCCAGGTTAATTTGTGCCATAGCACGTGTCAGAATTTTGTTCCTTTTTGAGGCTCAGTAATACTACATTGTGTGTATGTGACGCGTTTGTTTATCCATTTATGTGCTGATGGACATTTGGCTATTGCTCCCTTTTGGCTCTTGTAAATAATGTTGCTATGCACATGGGTATACACATACCTCCTAGAGTCCCTGCTTTCAGTTATTTGGGGTATTTACCTACAAGTGGATTTGCTGGATTATATGGTGATTTTATTTTTAATTTCTTGAGGAGGTGCCATATTATTTTCCACAGTGGCTGCACCCTTTTGCATTCCCAAGAAGGTAACTTTTGAGTGAAGACATAGGGAAGTGACAGAGTGAGCCAGGGGGACATCTGAGGAGAACATGCTGGGTAGAGGCAACTTCACAGGGAAGGGCTCTGAGGGGGCAGCATGGCTGCCTTGTGCAAGGCTTGGTATGGAGGCCAGTGTGACTGAAACTGAGGGAAAGAAGTAGCAACTGAGGTCGGAGATGGAGCAGGGGTCCAAATTATATAGTGCTGTGTAGGTCCATGTAAGGACCTTGATTTTACCCTCAGTGATACGGAGAGCCCCCAGAAGATTGTATCATATGAATCTTTTTTTTTTAATGTTTATTTTTGACAGAGAGACAGAGCATGAGCGGGGGAGGGGCAGAGAGAGAGGGAGACACAGAATCCGAAGCAGGCTCCAGGCTCCGAGCTGTCAGCACAGAGCTCGATGCGGGGCTCGAACTCACAGACCATGAGATCATGACCTGAGCCGAAGTCAGACGGTCAACCGACTGAGCCACCCAGGCGCCCCCATATTAATCTTTTTTAAATCCTACCATCATCATGGCCAAACATGATCTTAGTAGGCTTGGGGCACCTGAGTGGCTCAGTTGGTTAAGCGTCTGACTTTGGCTCAAGTCATGATCTCGCAGTTGGCGAGTTTGAGCCCCACATCGGGCTTGCTGCTGTCAGCGCAGCACCCACTTCGGATCCTCTGTCCCCATCTCTCTGCCCCTCCCCCACTTGTACCCTTCCTCAGTCAAAAATAAATGAACATTAAAAAAAATCAGTAAGGCTTCCCAAATGCTTAGCATTCAGTCCAAATTGTTGTGGTTCCATTTGTGCAACCATATACCCCATAGCTTCCCATAAGCTTATTCATGGGTACGCTCAGGCTTGCGTCCTGTTTCCACCAGTTATATTCAGAGGTGCCTTGTATGGCTCACGTGCTTCCTTCTGTGTGGAATTTCCTCATTGTCTTCTCTATTAGTTTCATCACATCGTGTTTCCACTATGAGCTTTTCATCACTCAAGTCTGGTTGTCCTAATCACTATTGTCATTTAGTACTAAGTCATTTTTTTATTTTAAGGAGAGAGAGAGAGGGCATGAGTGGGGGAGAGGGTGAGGAAGAGAATCTTAAGCAGGCTCCATGCTCAGCACAGAGCCTGACATGGGGCTCAATCTCATTACCCTGGGGCCATGACCTGAGTGGAAATCTAAGAGTTGGGCACCCAACCGACTGAGCCACTCAGGCGCCCCAGTACCAAGTTATTTTTATTTTGTGTTTTTGTCTCTTCAGTTAGGTGTTAAGAGACCCTTCAAGGGTCATTTATTATAGTGCTTTAGGTCTTCTGTAATAAGAGGATAGTGATGAGCAATTATTATTTATATATGTAAACCCTCCCCCATCCAAAAAGCATAAGCTGGGGTGGCCGCATAGCCCTTGGATAATAAACCCTTGTGCATAGGTTGATTCTTTACTTGCTGCAAGCATAGTATGGCAGTTTATATAGGTGATAAAATTAAATAGGTGTCAATCATGCCTGTTTTACTAGGTGTCTAAATTAGCTTTTTAAAGCTGAAATCTAAAGGATTGTCTTTTTAAAAATTAAATTAAATTAAAATTTTTAAAATTTTATCTTAATTCCAGTGTGGGGACTATCTTTATATTTGCTGTACTGTTGTTGTTATTGTTGTTGTTGTTTTTAATTAGCTTGCCATCATGGAAACTAAAACCTGCCAATTAAGCACTTATCCAATTATTAGAGCTTCAGAGAAAAGCAGCAGATTAGCATTTTATGAGTTACTTAAAAAATATTAACAACAATTTGCAAAGTGTTAAAGCATCTAAGACAAAAACATTCATTTAAAAGTCACATCAAATACTAAAGAGACTGAAATTCTACCCAGTGTGAGTTTTCAGCTAGCTTATGTCCATTCATGCTTTCTAACTGTATAGCCAGGACTAACTTTGGATTCTTGGTATGTGCCATTATTTTGTGGCCTGGTATGTGCCATTTATTTGTATCTGGCCTGGAAATGATCTGGTGAGTCGTTATCATGAGCAGGCCTTTCTATAGCAACATTATTATATACTAAGAAGCCACTACCAAGAATAAAATATTGTGAACTTTTGCCACTCGAGGTCCTCTGTTTCATAAAGGAAGTAGAACATCATACGTGAAATTTATCTTTATCTTTAGTCTCGGACCCTCTTGTATCCCACAGTTCACCATCATCATGATTTTAGTGCCTCTTCTCCTAGTCTTTTTCTTATACTTGAATATTAAAGTATGTACTCATAAATTAAATCCAGTATTATTAGTATTTAGAAAATTTATCTAAATGTTATTATAGTTATCTCCAGAGAAAGAGAACCAATAGGATATCTGTAAAAATACATTTATAGGGACGCCTGGGTAGCTCAGCTGGTTAGGCATTCAACTTGTTTTCCCCTCAGGTCATGGTCTCAGGGTCTGTGAGATCAAGCCCCACATCCGGTTCCTTGCTGGCAGTGTGGGGAGCCTGCTTGGGATTCTGTCTGCTTGCTCTCTGCCCTTCCCTCCCATAAATAAATAAACATTAAAAAAGATATTTATTAAAAGATCTCTATCAATCTATGTATCAATTCATCTATCTATCTAAAGGGATTTATTATAAGAAATTGGCTCATGTGATTATGGAGTCTGGGAATTCCCCAGATCTGCCACAGGCAGGCTAGAGATACAGGAATGCTGGTGGTATAAGTTCCAGTCTGAGTTGGAGTCCAAAGGCGGGAGAAGACCCACGTCCCAGCTCAAAGACAGAGAGAGGGAGAATCTCCGAAAGTCATGTGGTTGTCATTGTGTACCCTGCTTCTCTGAGGCATTCTTTGATATGGATCTAAGTTATTTGTTTTAGCTACTATATAGTAATTCTGTTTGATGAACACAGTGTTTAATTTTTCATCTACCAATTGATGAATGAGTAAACTTTTTTTACATCTCTGTGAGTAGTAGTAATAAAGTAGTAGTAGTAATGACTCTCTTTAAGGGATAGGCCCCCTTCGCTGTTGGCCATTGCTTACAGAGCACCTCACAGCTGAGTGGTACACACGGGGGCATAACACATGGGGAGCACCAGTCTAGTCGTTCAGGGATACGGCAAGAGCACAAGGTCCACTTGCTGCCTTTGCAAGTTCTGAAACCAGCTGATGAGTCAGACTTGCCAGATTCGGAGAATGGACTTCGTAGGATAATTTGCTCCCACGTTTGCTCCTTCTGATGCTATTAACCGACTGATTCTTTTTGTCTTAGTTCAGACTCTTCAAAAAAAGACCTGACTGGTAAGCCAAAAATATAGTAACTTTCATGAGGAATAAAGCATTGTTGCATTTAAAGCGGATTTAAGCCAATTAGAATGCTAACTTTCCCTCTTGTAAAATTTTAGTGGCTAAAAAATTAGTCTCATTTTCATTATTGACATTCTTTTTTCCAGTTACATGTATTGCCTAGGTTATAATAATATATATTTTTCCCAGTGGATTAATTTTTAAATTATTAATATTGAAATGATTTCCAACTTATAGAAAAGTGGCCAAATGGAACAAAGAACTCCTTTATCCTCAGATTCCTCAATTGTTAATATTTTATGGGTTTACTCCATTGTGTGTGTTTTTGTGTGTGTGTGTGTGTGTGTGTGTGTGTGTGTGTGAGGGAGAGAGAGAGAGAGAGAGAGAGAGAGACAGAGACAGAGACAAAGACAGAGAGAAATCATTAGTCTTTTTCTTAACCTTGGAAGAGCAAGTTGCTGACATGCTGTCCTTTCCCCTCTAAGCACTTGCAGTGTGTATTTCCTGCAAGCAGGGATGATGCTCTCCACAACCAGCAAAGAGTAGTCTAAATGAGGAAGCGGGCTTTGGTACAACACAGCCATTCAGTTTGCAGTGCCAACGTTATAAACTCAACAGTGGCCCTTTCCTTTCTGGCCCAAGATCCTGTCCAGGAATATGTGTTACATTTAATTCTCATGGCTCTTTAGACTTCTTCAGTCTTTCCCTATCTTTTGTATCCTAGACAGTCTTAAAAAGTACAAGCCTTTAATATTGTAGGATTAGGATCTTTCTGATATTTCCTGCTGACTAGACTCAGTTAATGCATTCTGGATGGAGTGCCACAAACAGGATGCTGGCTTCCTCTCAGGGCATCACATCAGAGGGACAAGAAACTGCCCTGTCCTGCCACTGATGATGTTAACATTAATACCTGGTCGTGTTTGTGCATGCCAGGTTTTTCCAGAGTAACTTTATTATTTTTTCTTTGTAATTGATTAGTATTTTGTGGGAAGGTTTTCCAGACTTTTGCCAGCATCTTGTTCTTTATCAAATTTCCACTGATCAGCATCCATTGACAATTCCTGCCTGAATCAACTACCTCTATGACAGTTGCCAAATGGTACTTTCTATTTCTGTGATTCTTTCTACATTTATTTGATGGCATTCTGCCCTAAGGAAGATGTTTCTCTTCCCCTCCCTTTCTCCCTTCCTCTCTCCCTCTCTTTCTTTCCTTCCCTCCTTCCTCTCCCTCTCTTTCCTTCCACCTGTCTGTCCATCCTTCCTTCCTTTCTTCCCTCTGAGAATTCTTTCACATTCATAACTATTAGATATTTCTAATTTGATCCTCTTGATACTGTGCTTTAAGCACTGTGGAGAATAGGTGCTAGGTATATTTAACACATATGTAATAAATGGGCTGACATAGAGGTTGTGCCCTCTATTCTTAGACAGTTGCCTATTTCAAATTATGTCACTGAGCCTGAAGGCATTTAGTTTTTGGTTTTCCTGTTTGCTCTCATCCTTCTTTTCTGATTGATCCTGGGCGATTGTGTCCCAGGAGTACAGTAAAAAGGAATCTGCTCTGTGCTTGGGAAAACACAAGAGCTGATAAACCCTTTCTCAATTTCTGACAGTTTTGGGAAACATTGATTTACAATAGGATTGTGACATCAATTAGAGTAAGTTTATAACTTCAGGGCACTTCCTATTGCATCTGTAGGACAATCAGCAAAAGCTATGTAAAATAGCAGTCTCCTGAATTGAAACAGTTGGGTTGTACTCAGTTAAAATGGACAAATAATATACAAAAGGCCAGATTTTCTGCATCCTCAGGCCAGCACATTCTCTCAAGTCAAATTCACTGTCTCCCTAGACAAGGTGTGAGTGGACACTTCCAATCTGGCTCTAAGCCACCTCCCTTCCTTTTAAGCATCTGTTCTGCCTCTTGAACATCATCCATGTACCCCTTAGATACCTTAGTGTCTTAGATCAGGTTGCTGGTAAGTGTTTTCAGATTTAGGGGCTGTTTTGCTCCTTTTGGTAACTTTATATGTCTCTTACCTGTCTGGGGTTGATTTCAGAGTTTACTCTTGAGATAGCAATGAAACTGGCTGTAAAAGAGTTCTGACTAACTCATTCTTGGTAGAGTCTTCTTTAAAGACTGACAGTTGCGGCACCTGGGTGGCTCAGTTAAGCGTCTGACTTTTGATTTTGGCTCAAGGTCATGATCTCACAGTTCATGGGATCGAGCCCCGCATCAGGCTCTGCCCTGATGGTGTGGAGCCTGCTTGGGATTCTCTCTCTCTCTCTCTCTCTCTCTCTCTCTCTCTCTCTCTCTCTCTGCCTCTCCCCTGTCCGTGCTCATTCTCTCTCAAAAATAAATAAATAAACATTAAAAAAAATAAAGAATGACTCCAGGGATGCCTTGGTGGCTCAGTTGGTTAGACATCTGACTCTTGATTTAGGCTCAGATCACAAGCTCACGGTTCGTGGGTTTAAGCCCCACATTGGGCTCTTAGCTCAGAGCACGGGGCCTGCTTGGAATTTTCTCTCTCCCTCTCTCTGCCCATACCCCACTCACTCCTTCTCTTTCTTTCTCTGTCTCTATCAAAATAAATAGATAAATTAAAAAAAAAAAAAAGACTGAATCTATACCCTTAGTTGACTTCTGAAAGTCTGTGTACTGACTTGACCAGATATTCTCTTTTATTGATCACAAATTCAAACACTTTTAAGCACTTTGACCACAAATGGCATTTCCTAAATTACTTTTTATGAAACAACAAAATCATGGAGAGCAACAACCATTTTTTTTCTTTTTATTGCAAAATCACCTAAGGTAAAAATCACCTATATTTCCATCCCACTAAGATAACTGGTTTCATTTTTTAACACATTCATTTATTATAGCATTTCTTTTTCTGCATTTATTCCAGTCTTCATATTGGAAAATAATACATCCATAAACCAGGTTGCATTTAGAGAGAGAACAGTGAAGACCAGACCCTACCTGCTTATATGGTTTATCACTATTTGTAGTTAAATCAATAATCACTGTATATATTTTCATCAGTATGTAATTATTCTATAAAACCAAGAACTATGATTACATTTCCTCCCTTGTTTAGCTTTCCCCCCTTTATCCTGAAGTTTGTGATTTTAAAATTTGTATTCCTTACTTTTTCTGCCATCAGCATGGCTCACTTATTTATTTATTTATTTACATTTGTTTATTTTTGAGAGACAGAGACAGAGCACACGTGGGGGAGGGGCAGAGAGAGAGGGAGGCACAGAATCCGAAGCAGGCTCCAGGCTCTGGGCTGTCAGCACAGAGCCTGATGTGGGGCTTAAACCCACAAACCATGAGATCATGACCTGAGCCTAAGTCGGATGCTTAACGGACTGAGCCACCCAGGTGCCCCAAGCATGGCTAACTTTTATTGAGAACTTAAGGTGCCATGTAATTTCTAAGTGTTTCACATGCACTGATTAATTTGATCCTTAAAACAGCATATGATACGGGAATTACTGTAGGCCAGGAGACTGAGGAATAGAGAGATAAGCTAAGTAAATTGTCCAAGGTCATGCGAGTGCTAAGGGCTGGAACAGAGATTTGAACGTAGGCCACTTGGCTATAGAGGCCATGCTCTTAGTCCTCTGCTGTTCTCAGCACAGATTCAGACAGATTGCTAAATTTCTCAAATCTCCTTTGTTCTTCCTGCCTTTCTCCATCCTCTTGTCCTAGTCTAGACTAATTGATTTTCTAGCTCTGAGACACAGCTACTTCCTTTATATATATATATTTTAGATATTGTCTTCATTTCTGTCCTGGTTGGATCCACAGTTTCCTGGATCCTATACCTTTCTCTTTAATAGTTTATGTCTACATTTTGCTATCACATCAATAAACAACTTTCTACAAAAGGATGTATAAAAAGTAATGGGTTCTTGTGTTTCTTCCTTTTGTGTGCTTTTTTTTTTTAATCTATCATCTGCCATTGCATTAATAGTTTGGCTAATTGGAAGTTTCTGAGTTGAAAATCATTTTCCTTTGAAATTTTGAGGGCATGGCTTTGTTGTCTTTTTGCTTCCAAAGTGGCCGTTGAGAAGTCTTCTGCCGTTCTGATTCTCTGACCTTAGTATGTCTTATTTACTGTTCTGAGGTTTCACTTAGACAAGAGTTGGCTTTCCATCTCTTTGGGCCCTGTCAGGCTGAGGACTTAGAAATTTTACCTTAGTGCAGCTTCTGGTGTTATTTCTTTGAAATGTCTACCTTTGGTAGTCCTTATTCATTTTTCTAGAAATAAAATTCTAGTTTGCTGGAGCTTCTCAATTCTTAGTTTTTCTTATTTATTTTCTTTCACATTAAAGTTTTATTTTACTAGAGTATTATCTACATACAGCAAAAGTCACTCCTTTTACTATATAGTTCCATAAATTTTGACAAATGCATACAGTAGTATAACCACTATCACTATCAAGATACAGGGTCCACGTTAACCAAAAGGTGGAAACAACCCATGTGTCCCTTGATGGATGAATAAATAAAATGTATCTATGTCCATATCTATCTATCTGAATAAACAAAATGGGGTGTGTATGTGAAATATGTCTGTATTCACATCCATTCATCCATCCATCTATCCATCCGTCTCTTATAACAGTGGAACATTATTTAGCCATAAAAAGGGAAGGAATTTTTTTTCTTTCCAAGTTTTTATTTAAATTACAGTTGGTTAACATACAGTGTAATATTAGTTTCAGGTGTACAATTTAGTGATTCAGCATTTATATACAACACCTGGTGCTCATCACAACAAATGCCCTTCTTCATACCTATTACCTATTTGATCCATCCCCCTTCCCACCTCCTCTCTAATGACCATCAGTGTGTGTTCTCTATAGTTAAGACTCTTTCTTGTTTTTCCTCTCTCCCCTTTTTTCTTTTTACCCCCTGGGTTTATTTGTTTTGTTTCCTAAATTCCACATGAGTGAATTATATGGTATTGGTCTTTCTCTTGCTGACTTATTTTGCTTAGCACAAAACTCCCTAGTTCCATCCATGTAGTTGCAAATGGCAAGATTTCATTCTTTTTGATGGCTGAGTAATATTCCATCACACACACACACACACACACACACACACACGCACGCACGCACGCACGCACACACACACACACACACACACCACATCGTCTTTATCCATTCATTAGTCGCTGGACATTTGAGCCCTTTACATAGTTTGGCTATTGTTAATAATATTGCTATAAACATCAGGGTGCATGTATCCCTTCAAGTTAGTATTTTTGTATCCTTTGAATAAATACTTAGTAGTACAATTGCTGGGTTGTAGGGTAGTTCTATTTTTAAGTTTTGAGGAACCTCCATACTGTTTTCCAGAGTGGCTGCACCAGTTTGCATTCCCACCAACAGTGCAAGAGAGTTTCCCTTTCTCCACATCCTTGCCAACATCTGTTGTTTTGTATAAGGAAGGACATTTTTTAAAAATTGTTTTCATGTTTATTCATTTTTTGAGAGAGAGACAGATGTGAGTTGGGGAGGGGAGAGAGGGAGACACAGAATCCAAAGGAGGCTTCAGGCTCTGAGCTGTCAGCACAGAGCCCAATGAAGGGCTCGAACTCATGAACCATGAGATCATGATCTGGCTAAAGTTGGACGCTTAACCGACTGAGCCACCCAGGCGCCCCAGGAAGGAAATTTTAATACAAGGTACAATGTGGATGAAACTTTAGGATGTTTTCCTAAGTGAAATAAGCCAGTCAAAAAGAACAAACCCCAAGGGCACCTGGGTGGCTCAGTCGGTTGAGCGTCCGACTTCATCTTAGGTCATGATCTCGAGGTTCGTGAGTTCAAGCCCCACGTTGAGCTCACTGCTGTCAGTGCAGAGCCCTCTTGGGATCCTCTGTCCCTCTCTCTTCTCCCCTTTCCCATGCACTCTCTCTCAAAAAATTAATAAAGAACAAGCTCCATATGATTACATTTATATAAGGTACCTCAGGAAGTCAGATTCATAGAGACAGAAAGTAGAATGGTACCAGGGAGATGAGGGGGGGAATAGAACGCTATTGTTTTTAATGGGTACTGAGTTTCAGTTCTGTAAGATGGAAAGAGTTCTGTAGTTGGATGATAGTGATGGTTGTTTAATAATATGAATGACTTAGCGCCTCAGAGTTCTACAATTAAAAGTGGTTACAATGGTAAGATTTTTGTTATTTGTATTTTATTCAAATAAAAAAAAAAGACCGAAGATAGTCTCAATCTCATTCCTCTACCCCCAATTCCTTCTCTCATATTTTGAAAATTACTAAATTACTTCATCTTTTTGGTCTACATTATGGAATATTTCATTGACTTTTTTCCCCCAGGTCTATTGGTTTCTTACAAATTTCAGTAATCATAACAATATTTTAAATTGCAAAGTATTTTTATATTTTCTGATTTTTTCCCCCGAAGAACCTTGCTTCTATATTACGGATCGTGTGTCTTCTTGAATTTCTATGAGAGTAACTACTTAAAATTTTTTTACAGTTCTCTTTTATTTCCTTCTGCTTCTTCTAGGAGGTCAGCTGGTTTGGGTTTATATTTTTCTCTCACTTTTATTTTGCAATCTTTCCTCAAATGTTTAGTTGTCTTTGGCTGTCCCACATACATGGGATTGGCACAATAAAGTTAATTGGCAGCTGTGTGTACAAGAATGAAGTCTGTTGACTTTTTCAAAAATAAACTTTTTATTTGAGAATCGTTTTAGATTTACGAAAAAATTGCAAACATAGTTCAGAGAATTCCCATATATCCTAGTGTCGGTTTCCCCTGTTTCCACTCCCCCCCGCCCTTGTCTTTCCTGGCTCTCTGTGCCCATTTTCACCTTGCCTGAGTTGGGAGAATCCTTCTTTGCCTTGGTTTCTTAGGTCCCTTCTTGGCTCCACAGGGTCTCCTGGGGGCTGTCATGGTCCCTACCAACATCTTCCTGGGTTGGACTTTCCGTTTGTGCTTGGGAACTAATTTGATGTGGCTGGTGGCCCCCTTGGCCTTGGTGTTGGTGGGCCTAACAGGGAGGCCATGGTGCATGCCAGGGTCTGCTTCAGCCCTTGAGCTGGATGATGGCCACCATAGGGCCTTTCTGCAGGATGTAAACTGTGATGGCCACTACTGAGGTACCCTGCTGCTGCTCTCCTGCCTACAGCACTTCTAGAACCACACACAGATCCAGACAACCCAGATGACTGCTCTGTGGAGGTCAGGGAAGTTGAGGAGGTAGAGGTGTCACTGGGGGCAATGCTCCCAGGAGCCACTGAACGCGCTGATGCAGACACAGATGCAGGTAGTCAGCCCCCCTCCCCAGCGGTGAGCTGTTCCCCATTGTTAACATTTTGCATTAGCATGGTATATTTGTTACAACTAATGAATTAGTATTGATGCATTCTTACTAAATGACATCCATACTTTATTCAGAATTCCTTAGGTTTTTTTTTTTATGCCATTTTCCTTTTCCAGGATCCCATCTGAGATATATTACATTTATAAATTAAAAAAAAAATAATGTTTATTTTGTTTTTGAGGGAGAGAAACAGAGTGTGAGCTGGGGAGGGGCAGAGAGAGAGACACACACACACACAGAATCTGAAGCAGGCTCCAGGCTCTGAGCTGTCAGCACAGAGCCCGATGCGGAACTTGAACTCACAATCTAGGAGATCATGACCTGAGCCAAAGTTGGATGCTCAACTGACTGAGCCACCCAGGCGCCCCTCGTATTACATTTAGCTGTTATGTCTTCTTAGGCTTCACTTGGCGGTGACAGTTTCTCAGTCTTTTCTTGTTTTTGATGACCTTGACAGTTTTGAGGAGTACAGTGGTTAGGTATATTGTAGAATGTCCCTGAGTTAGGGTTTGTCTGATGTTTTTCTTTTTAAAAAAATTTTTTTTCAACGTTTATTTATTTTTGGGACAGAGAAAGACAGAGCATGAACGGGGGAGGGGCAGAGAGAGAGGGAGACACAGAATCGGAAACAGGCTCCAGGCTCTGAGCCATCAGCCCAGAGCCCGACGCGGGGCTCGAACTCACGGACCACGAGATCGTGACCTGGCTGAAGTCGGACGCTTAACCGACTGCGCCACCCAGGCGCCCCTGTCTGATGTTTTTCTAATCATTATACTGTGCTATGGGTTTGGGGGAGGAGACCCTCGGAGGTAGAGTGCTGTTCTCATCCCATCCTGTCATATCAGAAGGTCATACCACTGTTGATGTTAACCTTGATCCCTTTGCTGAAATAGCGTCTGCCAGGTTTCTCTGCTATGAAGTCAGTCTCCCTGTCTGTGCTATACCCTTTGGATGAAAGTCACCACATTCAGCTCACCCTTAAGGAATGGGGAAGATGTATTGGTGTTTGACTCTCCAGACACTATAACTTCTTTTTCGACTTTTTTTCTTGAGGGAGACTCCAAGTTTGGGTCATTTTCTGGTCATTTTACTCGGAAGGGTTGGATGGAAAAGGAGTTTCTGTTTTGTATACAAGAGTTTCAGTTACTGCCCTGTATCTATGCTGCCCCCTATTGCACCCGCTTTTACCAGCTACTAAGAATGAGCTTCTGTGAGGCTGATCAGCGCCTGCCTACCTACCTCACTGCCTCTCAGGGTGCTCCAGGGTGTGGTTTCCTTTGCCTGCTCCCAGTGAGTAGTTCTCTTAAATCTATCTTCCAGAAATTTGTTATTGAAAATTTCTGCTTATAGCTCCTCATACCCTAATCCAGTTGTTTTTCATGTTGATTCTGTATGTACCATCTCCATTCCTTTCCTGTCATTTTAATCATGGATGTCAGAAGACATGAAGAAAGAGATCAACCCACCATTTTAAATATAAAGTCCTTTTCTTAAGTTGTGGTGTAAAAACATAAGGTGGTATAATTACTACCTTTCATTATTTAATGTTTGTAACTTGTTTTAGGTACAATAAAAAATATAACATTATGATGGTTTCCTACCAGTGGTATAAAAATATTGTTCTGATCCTCTAGATTGAAACAGGAAAAGAATAAGGTAAAAAGTGTCATGAAAATTGGAACTGGCCTGGTCTGTGTTGTTGGTTTTAAATTGTCTGGTAGGTTGTGTGTCAGGAAAATGAGAATTTTATTTTGGAAAGAGTTTAAGAAGATGACAAGTAGGGCTGAATGGAACAATTGCATTGAGGAATTGACTGGCATAGATTAAGAGAAGCGTGAAATTAAATGATTACTGGTAGGATACAAAAATACCTACTATTTATATTTAGTCTTATGGTTGGTACAGAGTAAGATTTTTTTTTTCTATTTTTAAAACAATTTATCTTCGATTATTTTATTTTTTTTAACACTTATTTATTTTTGAGAGAGAGAGACAGAACGTGAGTGAAGGAGGGACAGAGAGAGAGACACAGAATCTGAAGCAGGCTCCAGACTCCGAGCTTTCATCACAATGCGGGGCCCGATCCCACAAACCCACAGTCATGACCTGAGCCAAAGTCAGATGCTTAACTGACTGAGCCACCCAGGCATCCCTGGATTATTTTAGATATACTGGAATGTTACAATGATAGTATTCCTTTATTACCTTCCCCAATGTTAACATTTTACATATTCATAGTGCATTTGTCAAAACTAAAAAAATTACATTGCTACAATACTATAAACTGAAGAGTGTATTTGGAATTCACCATTGTTTCCACTGACGTTCTTTTTCTAATGCAGGACACAACCTAGAATATTACATCACACAATTAATTTATTTTTAAGTCAGAAAATTTTTATTTGAGCCACATGCCTGTCATTTAGCAACATGTAGCATATATAAGTTGATATTCGTGAATTTTATCTTCTTTCAAATGTTCTTTTATGTGAATGAATAATTATTGCTCTTAGTCATTTATGACTCACTGATTGTGGACATAAGCTTTGGGTGGGCATTCTCAAAATGAGTTTTCTAACATTAGGGAGGAAGACCTCAACCTTATTTTTAAAAATTCTGATTAAAGAGTTTGTTTTAATTTTAGCTTTTAAAATAATGCATTTTATTTATAGTGTGTGGGTGTATGTAAAGACATGTACATAAGTGGTACTCTATTGCTGTGTTATGCTTCATGGTGCTCTTATGTATGAAAGGCAAGACTCAGTAACTAAAAAAGCTAGAGATGGAACAGCCTACTTAAAGGCTCCATGGGAGTCAGGAAGTCCGATTTCTAGTCCCAGATCTGCCATTTATTGTTGAGCTCTAATATGTAAAATCAGGAAATGTCAAGAGTTATGTTAGACAGCTCTGGACTGGAGCTCACAGGTGGTATATCCATCCCTGAATCATATGTTAAATCTCTCCACAATACCTGTGACCAGATAAATTTTGGTTGAATACTTCCAGTGATGAGTGTTCTGGTTATCTATTGCTGTATAGTGAACCACACCAAAACGTAATGGCTTAACACAACAGTTTATCATTATTTCTCACAGTCCTGGGTTTGAAAGGCTCTGCTGGGTGGTTCTTGGTTGGGGTTCCTCATGCAGTTGGCGTCAGTAGGAGGCCAAGGCTGGAGATGGCTGAAGGCTTCTTTGAGTCATACATTTGACACCTGAGGTGGGGAAGCTGGAACAGACCTGAACATTTGGGGCAACTCTCCCTGTGGTCTCCAAATGACTAGCCAGGGCATTGTCATAGCATGGTAGTCTCATAATAGGTGGGTCTTGCACTTGCTTGTTGGCTCCCCCCACCCCCACAGCTACTCTGTAGGAAGTAGTCTATTAAACCTTGGGCCCAGAAACTGGCACAGGATCACTTCTGATGCATCCCATTAACCAAAGCAGTCTCAGAGCCTTCCAGATCTGAGCAGAGGGACCATAGACCTGTATCTCTTGAAGGGAGGAAAATCAGAGATTTTGTGCCCATCTTTAATCCACCTACTACAATGAGAAATTCATTACTTCTTGAGAAGTCTATTTCATCTGTAGATAGCTCAGGATGTTTAAGCAAGATGACATCTGCTCTCACATGAGAAGTTATGGAAGTTATAAGGTGATTTCAGCCTGATGTGCTGTAGGTGTCTGCCCGTTGAATTACTCTGAACTTTTCTGTAGAAGCCTATTTCTTAACACACACACACACACACACACACACACACACACACACACCCTAGCTAGGTCTAGGCCAAAGGGACCAAGTAGGTTTACTTTTCTCTAGGAACCTTCTTTTCTCCAGATTCTACCGTCCTCTTCACCCTCCTTCACCAAATGGTACACAAACTTCGAATTAGCTACCGCGGTGAAACTGTTGATTTCTTAAATTATAGCACCGAGGATTCACATACAGGTATAGTTCCTGCAATTAAACAACCAGAGTCAAGTATAAAATGAAGTGCATTAGTGTGATAGTGCGTGATCAGTTCAGCGGGGCACATAGGATGGGGGAAGTATTGCTGCGCAGGAGGAGTTAGGAAAAGTTTCAGGGAGAAGTGAAACTTTCAGCCAGTTTTAAAAGACAATGACAAGAATAAAAACAGTAATAGTATACCACATTTCTTGAGCATATGTGCCAACACCATTCTAAGAATTTTATGTATATTAACTCATTTAATGCTGACAGTGACCTTGTGAGGTAAGCGTTATATTATCCTCACTTTACAGGAGAGGAAACTGAGGAACTGAGGGTAAGTCACTTCCCTAAGGCCACACAGATAGTAAGTGGCAGAAATTCAACCCTAGGCATTCTAGCTCCAAGGGAGTAGCAGATAGGGATGACAGGTTCTCCAGGAAAGGGTTAAGGTTGGAACAGCTGAGGCACAGTTTGAGGACTCCACAGACACTGCTATTAGCTACCAGATCTTTCTTCTTCCTCCCTAATTAACCCCCTTCCCTGCCAACCATATTTAAGGCAGCTTCCATTCCTTTAAAAATGCTGCTAAAAACGACACATTGGAAAAAGGGTTAGTACCCAAAATCTATAAAGAACATATCAAACTCAACACCCCAAAAAAAATCCAGTGAAGAAATGTGTAGAAGACACAAATAGACAATTCTCTAAAGAAGACATCCAGATGGCTAACAGACACATGAAAAGATGCCCAGCATCACTCATCATCAGGGAAATACAGATCAAAACTACAATGAGATACCACCTCACACCTGTCAGAATGGCTAAAATTAACAACTCAGGAAACAACACATGTTGATGAGGATGTGGAGAAAGGGGAGCTCTTTTGCACTGTTGGTGGGAATGCAAACTGATGTTGCCACTCTGGAAAACGGTATGGAGGTTCCTCAAAACATTAAAAATAGAACTACTCTACAGCCTAGCAATTGCACTACTTGGTATTTATCCAGAAGATACACGAGTGCTGATTCAAAGGGGCACATGCACCCCAATGTTTATAGCAGCACCATCAACAATAACCAAATTATGGAAAGAGCCCAAATGTCCATAGACTGATGAATGGATAAAGATGTGACACACACAGACACACACAGACACACACACACACACACACACACACACACACACACACACTGGAATATTACTCAGTGATCAAAAAGAATGAAATCTTTCAATTTGCAACAATGTGGATGGAACTAGAGTATATTATGCAAAGCAAAATAACTCAGGCAGAGAAAGACAAATACCATGTGATTTCACTCATATGTGGAATTTCAGTAACACAACAGATGAACAGATGAACATAGGGGAAGGGAAGAAAAGATAAAAATATAGAGGGAGGCACATAAGAGATTCTTAAATACAGAACAAACTGAGGGTTGGTGGAGGGGAGGTGGGTGGGGGGATGGGCTAAATGGGTGATGGGCATTAAGGAGGGCACTTGTTGGGATGAGCATCAACTCATGTTGGGTGTTATATGTAAGTGATGAATCATTGGGTTCTACTCCTGAAACCAATACTATACTGTATGTTAATTAACTTGAATTTAAATTAAAAAAATATATATATAATCAAGAATGGATCGACCCAGTGAGGAAAAAAAAGAATAAATTAAAAAAATATGAGTAACATTAAAAATTATAAAAAATATTAAAATGCTGCTAAAACAACCAAAAATGTCTTCACTTTTCTTTCATGCTTTTTATATTCCTTTTCTTGAGGCCTGTTTAAGGCCTTTCTTTTTTAGGAGGTATTTCTGAAGACTGCAGCTTGTATTGACCAATTCTTCCCTCTCTGCTTCCCCTTTCTCTTTGTTCCTTCCGTAGGACACGTCATTATTATGTGCCTACTGGTGCCAGCCATGGGCATGCTGAACATGAGCAAGAGCAGGAAATACATTCTAGACCATCTAATCATTATATCAAAGAAGGAAAAATTACAGTGTTCCAAAGTATTATGAAGGGGCGACACGAGACAAGAAAGGTTTATGATAAAGAGATTTGTGATCTTTATTACATTGGAATCCATTTACATGTTATCCCTAATAGGTTAGGTTTTAAGGTTTTAGGCTTTGTTAGGTCTTAAGGTTTTTTCCACCAATAGTAGAGTGTTTATTATTATATATACAATAGAATACTATATAGTGTAGGGGAGAGAAGATTTTTCCTTCTTTCCTTCTAGATTCTTTGGCTGGTTTAATATGACATAAGACAGATTAACAGGAGAAAAATCTAATTTTGTATATGTGAGAACCCCAGAGATAGGAGGCTCTCTGAGAGGTAGTTGTGGCTGACATGCCACCCTGAGTAAGGGGAAGTGGAAAGGGGTCTGGGACTTCAAACGGGAGGAAGACAATCCGCAGAAAGCTGGGAAGAGCAAATGTTTGGTAAACAAATGTTTGCCATGCTCTGCAGGTAAGTCTTTCTGATGTAAACAGCTATCTCTGTAATAGCTCTCTTTCTGGTTCAGGCCCCCTATTTGAGTTCTTTTAGACAGATATGGGAGAGGTAAAAGACTTTCTTGAGTCCGTTAGGCCTTGATTGTCTTTAGCTGGAAATAATCCGTATGTCAAAGTGGCACATTCTGGAGTGGCCTACCTTGAAACCCACCAAAAGCAATGAAAATGAGTTTACTCCAGTACAAACCACATGGGATAAATGTCACAATAGTATTTACTTTTCATATATTTTCTCATGGTATTTTCCATGATTTCCATGACTTTCCATGATTTCAGATTCCGCAGATCATTGAAGTCAGGAGAATCAGTCCCACCCTAGGGCTTCTGAATTCCTAGTTCCTCTTTGTGTTGAGGGCTCCATGCTCAAGCCTGGTCCACTGGAAATCCCATGGCTGGGACATCCAAGAGGCAAATGGCAGCAACCTGTTTATCCAGCAAGGATCACACTGGGGAGAGTCAGGGGTATAGCTCTGTGGATGAGTCATGCAGTGTGGGGCCAAAGCTGGACCAGAAGGCTGTCAGAGACAATTGCTGGGGTTTTTGTGTTTGATCTCCCAGGTCTGATTGTGTTTAGAGGAAATAAATTCTGCTGCTGTGGGGATTTCCAGGTTGGCAAAGGGCCTGCAGAGAGGGACTGCAGGAATCTGAGGCCATTTAACACTGGGTTCACAAGGGTGAGTCCCTGCTGAGGTGGCTGGCTTACTGTCTGTGGACCAGTCTCCATGGTCCTGGCTTTTGTTTCTGATGCTGCTGATGTTGAGCAGAGTATTCCCCTGGAGGTACTTGCATACCTGTCTTTGCACCTGAGATTTGCAGTTACCTCCTCCCTTTCTTGAGTGGTTGAGTCCTTGGTCTTTGCAAACAGTGTCTACAACACTTGTTGCTCTTACCTTCTGTAGATGGTAGTTTCCTGATTCTCTACTGTCTTTTGGAAAAAAATGGCTGTAGGTTACCACTGGGAAACAATGGAACTTAAGTATTTATCTATTTATTCCTGGCTTTATTTCCCCCCCCATTAAACATTTTTAAAAAGTGAACGGTTTCTGAAATGTTAGGTAAAAACTTGAGGACATTCATCTGTCTTTTTCTGTAACCTCTAAGTATAGGTCTCAGTTTATAAATATTGCTTCCCTGGAATAACATCTCTTATCTCTTACTGTGGCTTCTCTTGTTGATATCTGGAAAATTGTTTGGGTATTTAGAGTCTCTTAAAATTAATAAGCTTTTCAGTTCTGTAATTAAAAGACCAGGGGCTTTCAGAGCTTTCTTTCACTTTGATAGAAAAAAAGCCCAACACAATTCATGGCAAAAGGTGAAAACCATATTTGTAAGGGAGGAAATATTCATTGTGTGCAGCATGCAGAGTTTTTATAGCTCTCCGGGCAGACTTTGCTTCCCGTTGCTACATCAACAGAAAGAGCTCTGGGCTTACTAGTCTCATCCCTTAGAATAATGTTAATAAGCCATAGTTTGGCCATTCCTCCTAAAAATTCTTTATCCTAGAACAGGTTAAAGTGTGTTCCAACTTTGCTAGTGAGAGGATATATTTTTTTTCACCTTTCTGTACATGGCTTTGTGTGACCAAATAGGTAAGAACACCAGTTTCTTGGTAATGTGTCAAGGTTGAGACATTTTCTTGGAATGTGGGCTCCATGAGGAGCTGGTCAGACCATTCCCACTTAAAGGGCTGACAGCATTCTGTGTGGAAATCAGGTTGTATAATTGCTGCCTCATGATACTGATGGGGCTCTCAAAGACACATAGCTGCTGCTGTCAGCCCTCTCCAGGGGAAGAGAAGAAGCCACTGCAAGTTGGAGGCAGTACTCTTATGCCTGTCCTGTGTAGGAAGGTGCTTTCTACCCTATAGTTTTTGTGATCTTTCCCTTAAGAAACACCGCATGAACCTCCCTCGGGAGTTGGAATGCTCTGAATTTAAATCTTGGCCCTGCCACTTGCCAGTTGTCCCCCACGCCTCACCTCCCTTGAGCAAATTAGCCTTTCTGGGGCCCATCTTTTCTCATTTGGAAAATGAAGTCAATAGCAATTAATTTTTTACCTTGTGATTGTTGTATAATGTATGGCTTGCAGTAAGTGGCCCCGCTCTGCTGCCATTTCTTCCTTCTGTTCCTCTGTAGAGGATGAGCTCTGATGTCAGACACAACTTGGATGAAATCCCACATGAGCTAACTATGTGCTGTATGACCTTTGGTCAGGTTTTTAACTGCTCTGAGCTGCAGTTTTCCAATCTGTTAAGATGGAGATAGATACACACACCTTCCAGTGGTGTTGAGAGGCTTTGTGACATAATGAATGAGCATAACCTAGCCTAAGAACTACAGTAACTTACCACAAACTATCTTTCTTAGTAACACACTTTCTCTGTTAGTCTTCTTTCCTTCTCTCTCTTGTCTTCCTTTGTTTCCTACTCCCCGCCCCTGTTCATCCTTTTCTCTTTGCTTCTGATGGCCTTGGGACTTTGGTTGTGAGATGGAGCTAGACCAGCCGTTGAGGAGTGAAGGAGGGAGTAGTTCCATTAGAGATCATCTTGCCACTAATCCCTAGCTTTGCTTTCCCTTCCTCCCCAGGCCCCTTCCCCATATGAAGTACTGGGCCTAAAATACAAAGTAGAAAGCAATCTGTGCTTTATACTGCCTTGTTATTCTCAAGGGCTGTGTATGTAAGAATAATGGAGAAGGAAAGGATAGCCACTTACAGTGTTGTCATTTGTCATTTTTGGTTTGACTGTGTCCTTAGAGGAGTCTGGAAAAAATTTACATGTTTTTCTAAAAGTTTTTTGTCTCTTTTCTAAAAGTCATAGTCTATCAGGCCAATTTTTGGAACCAATAAGTGCTCCCTCTGGCCTTGAAAATTTCTCAAGAAGTATAGCCACCAAAGTACCCCTGGAAAGAGAGACCTGCTCCCTTGTAGTATCTCTCTTTCTTGGGGGTGTCTCCTTTTTTCCAATGTTGCCAGTTATTCTGAGATACTCTTCATGTCTGATATGGCTTGTTTTTCCTGTATTTAACCAGATAAAACCATTGTTTGTTGACTATAGAAAGTTAAAGATTGGGCTAAAGGAAAAAGGCATACCTACCCTTTAGTCCTAGGGGACTACACATACACACACACACACGCACACACACGCACGCACGCACACACACACACACTACTTTCTTTTATTTTAATCTGAGAATACGGTATATAATCACAAATTAAAGTGGCTTTGGGGAGATTTATTTATTTATTGGGCAAGAGTTGATTGCTTTGCCAAATGTGCTCTTCAAAGCCACTGACACAGATTTTATTGAATGGGAGAGGAGAATCTGCCTCTTGGGTTAGTAATACTTTCTTTTTTTAGGAAGTAATTCCTCAGTCAAAGAGAAACAGTAAGTAGTAGAAAGTGAAAATGAGTCCATTTCTAGCAGAAATTAATTTAGTTAATAAGAAGAATAGGAAAAGAAGAATGAGAACCTTCAAGTACAGTTACAGAACTAGAGAGACCAGTGGGATCATCTGGTACCTTAGTTTTATAGTTGAAGAAACCGAGTCATAGTAAAATAAATGAGTTGGCCAAAATATTCAGACTGACTTTGTAGCATCATCAGAACCATACTGAAGCATACCCGAGTTCTGGTTCTGACTCCCTCTATGACTCTGTCTGGATTCCAGTAATAAATGTGTGTCTGCCCACACAGGCATGTGTGGGCAAAAATAATTTAAACTTCTTTGTAATTGATTTCTGACATTGGAAGCTGGAAACAGGAATACATGAAAATTTAGTATTTCAGACAGTTTCCTTGAATAACCTTTAAAATTATTATTGTCATGAACATGAATTCATTTAATTATTTTACTGAATAGTTCAGTTGTCTGTAGTTAAGTATTGCAGGAGAGCATAAATTAATAATTTAGTAATTGAGAAATGACAATTATATATTTTTGACGTTTATATTTTTAGCACACAAAACCACAATTGTATTGCTTAATAAGTTAATAATGTCTGTCCAAGCCCAGGATATAAACTAATAAAATAATTTTTTATTTTCTATTTAAATGTAATTTAAAATTCTTAATGTTTATTTATTTTTGAGAGAGAGAGAGAGAGACAGAGTGCAAGTGGGGGAGGGGCAGAGAGAGAGGGAGACACAGAATCTGAAGCAGGCTCTGAGCTGTCAGCACAGAGCCTGATGTGGAGCTCAAACTTGGGCACAGCAAGATCATGACCAGACCATGGCTTAACTGACTGAGCCACCCAGGTGCCCTTCTTTAAATGTAATTGTTGATAATTGAACCATGTGGTTACTATAGGGGAAACTTCCTAATAGGAACATTCTTTTCAATTTATTATTTATTTATTTTTAAATATAATTTATTGTCAAATTGGTTTCCATACAACACCCAGTGCTCATCCCAACAAGTGCCCTCCTCAATGCCCATCACCCACTTTACCCTCTCCCCCACCCCCATCCACCCTCAGTTTGTTCTCTGTATTTAAGAGTCTCTTATGGTTTGCCTCCCTCCCTCTCTGTTTGTAACTTTTTTTTCCCTCTTCCCTTCCCCCATGGTCTTCTGGTAAGTTTCTCAAGATCCACATATAAGTGAAAACATATGGTGTCTGTCTTTCTCTGACTGACTTATATCATTTAGCATAATACCCTCCAGTTCCATCCACGTTGCTGCAAATGGCCAGATTTCATTCTTTCTCCTTGCCAAATAGTATTCCATTGTATATATAAACCACATCTTCTTTATCCATTCATCGGTTGATGGACATGTAGGCTCTTTCCATAATTTGGCTATTGTTGAAAGTGCTGCTATAAACATTGGGGTACAAGTGCCCCTATGCATCAGCACTCCTTTACCCCTTGGGTAAATTCCTAGTAGTGCTGTTGCTGGGTCCTAGGGTAGTTCTATTTTTAATTTTTTGAGGAACCTCCGCACTGTTTTCCACAGTGACTGCACCAGTTTGCATTCCCACCAACAGTGCAAGAGGGTTCCCGTTTCTCCACATCCTCACCAGCGTCTATAGTCTCTTGATTTGTTCATTTTAGCCACTCTGACCAGTGTGAGGAGGTATCTCAATGTGGCTTTGATTTTTATTTCCCTGATGATGAGTGACATTGAGCATCTTTTCATGTGTCTGTTGGCCACCTGGATATCTTCTTTGGAAAAGTGTCTATTTGTGTCTTCTGCCCATTTCTTCACTGGATTATTTGTTTATCAGGTACTGAGTTTGGTAAGTTCTTTATAGATTTTGGATACTAACCCTTTATCCGATATGTCATTTGCCAATATCTTTTCCCATTCCGTCAGTTGCCTTTTAGTTTTGTTGATTGTTTCCTTTGCAGCGCAGAAGCTTTTTATCTTGATGAGGTCCGAGTTGTTCATTTTTGCTTTTAATTCCCTTGCCTTTGGAGACATGTCAAGTAAGCATTCTTTTCAACTTAAAGATGGCCTTGCTCCACTATCTTTCAAAACATTAGAATTTTTTAATGTTTTTTTTTTTATTTTAGAGATAGCGTGAGTTGGGGAGAGGGGCAGAGGGAGAGAGAATCTTAAGCAGGTTCCATGCTGAGCATGAGGCTCAATCTCATGACAGTGAGATCATGACCTGGGCCGAAATCAAGAGTCAGACACTAATCTGAGCCACCCAGGAACCCGAAACATTAGAATTCTAATCACCAAGTGGAGGGGAGTTGATGTGGAAAGTGGAAACCACTCTAAGAACATTGCCAAACATGTCAGTAGAATAATGATTCTCTCATTTTCCAGGACTCCTGGTTCTCATGCTTTTGTCTCAGGAGGAAAGTAATTGGTCCTGTTAAAAGGATGGCTCAACAAGCAATTTTAAGAAACAGACCTTGAACATGACTAGCAACAGAAGGAATGTGGTATTGTAGAAGTCAGGATTGGTAGGTCCAACTTGCTTGTGAAATTGGGCTACTATTTTTAAGAGTACAAGTTGTGCCAAGAAGAGAATCTGTAATGAGGCAATTTTGTTGGAGAAGTTGTACTGTAGCTGACATTACTCTGTAGCTTTCAGGGATCCTATCCCTGGTGACTTTTTTTTGGAGAAACACCAGCTCATGGAGATGTCTGTCTCTTGCAGTATAAAATAACAGAAAAGAAATAAGGAACTCAGACCCATTTTGTTGGATAATCTTCAAGTGGAGCTGGAATTTCAGAATCTGGAACATGTTTGCATTGGCTTATGCTGTATTTTAAAATTTTATACAATGGGCCAAGTCTTCTGTTTTCAGTAGTTGAGACTCCCTTGAAGTATAGTTTCTAGAATATTCAAAATTCAACATTTTCCTTGACTGGAGTACCAAGTAATGGGACTGTGAGGCCCAGTCTATGGGATGAATATAGATCTGAGTTGTCCTAACACTTTAAAGTTTAAAGAACCATTCTCTCTCTGCCTCTCTCTCTCTCTCTGCCTCATCCCCACTTGTGCTCTCACTTCCCCCTCTCTCAAAATAAATAAATAAACTTTAAAAAAGAAAAAGGGGGCACCTGGGTGGCTCAGTCGGTTAAGTGTCTGACTTTGGCTCAGGTCACCATCTCACGGTTTGTGAGTTCGAGCCCCACATAGGGCTCTGCACTGGTGGTGTGGAGCCTGCTTGGGATTCTCTCTCTCCCTCTCTCTCTCTGCCTCTTCCCCACTTGTTCTGTTTGCCTCTCTCAAAATAAATAAATAAACTTAAAGAAGAAAAAGAACCATACTGACCCATCATGGAGTAAAGTCAGAATGGAAGAGAATTCTAGAGATCACTCAGGAGAGATATCTAGCTTCTGCTTGAATGTGTCTAACATCAAGCAGATAAATAATAATAGCAATATTATATGTACTATAAAATATTGCATAACAGACAATATTGTTATTTTAATGTTAATAACTGCAGTAGCAGCTATAATGTTTTTGAGTAGCTGTGTGCCAGTTCATGTGCCATGTACATTATTTCATTAATCCCCTAATAGCCTTACGATATAGCAGCTGTGTAGCAGTTAAAAGCACAGATTCTGGAGTAAGATCATCTGAATGAATCTGAGCTCCATATTTGTTTGCCATATGACCTTAGGGAAGTTACTTAATCTCTCTGTACTTCAGTTTCCTCTTTGGTAAAATGAGGAATTATAGCAGTATCGATGTTTTAGGATAGTTTTAAAAAATAAATGGATTAGTTTGTGTAAGAGCTTAGAAGAGTGCCTGGCCCAGGGCTGTTGGGGTAACTTCCTATTTTAGAAATGAAGAAAGTGAGATTAAGTTGTTATTTGATGGGTGACCTTAGACTGGAAGAGGCTGGTATTCAAAGCTAAGTCACCCACCTCTAAAACCCATACCTGTTCTTTACCTTTAAACATACTGCTTCTCCTGTGTCATGGCAGCCCATTTCATTTATGAGCAATTCCTATGAAAGTCCCATGAGATAGTCAATTGAATTGTGGTTTCTTTCAGCTTTGTGCTCTTGATCTCAGGTCTATGAAAACATAGTTCTTTTTCCAAAAAGATGAAGAAAAGAAACAATGCAAGCTTGTGCTTGTTCTGTTCCTCATTACTGTTCGCTAACAGGCTTAATGTTTGATGGGTGTTGTTTGGACTCTGGAAATTTTATGATTGGGAGAGAAAGGAGGAACGCCTAGTTTGCACATTTCTCCTATAAGCCCAGAGGAACTAGAATTGTGTCTCTTGTTTAATTGTTTTCCTGGTAAAGGTCAAGTTCAGGAGGATGCATGCGAAGTTTAGGAGCATACTGAGAGATACATGGGATGGGAGTGGTGGTTGGGGAAGGCAAGTGCTGGTTACAGTGTGAAGGAGGATGTTGAAGCCTTTATTACCTCTTGTTTTGGTTATTGGGGCAAAAATAGTCCAGGTGGAAGGAAGAGACACAGGCGTCCTTTTTTTAAATTTTTTATTGCTGTTAAAGATCTTGAAAAATTTTCCGTTGGAACTGGGATTAATTTAAGAAACCTATACTAATAAACCACAGAGATGGCGGGAGTGTAAGAGATGACCCCTGTCTTAATGATCTGTTGGAAGATAACCTCTAAAGTTTTGTGGGGGAAAGTGTGTTCTTTCCACTTTTTGTTTGGCAGGTATATACCAGATAGTGTTGCCATAAATTCCTTTTAGAGTAAAGAAAAAATTAAGATGCGTGTCCTTAATGCATTGATGTGGCATGTTAGTGTATGACAGCAATACAGCAGAGCGATTATAATTATGAATAATTCTGCAGTGGAGGATTTTTTTTTGTGCTTTAAAAACATAACCATTTTTAAAGGCCATTGAAGGATATGCCATAATTTAGTCATTGTTCATTTATTCTCAATTAGAAATCTAGCATAGGGCCCAACTCTGTGTATTCAGCTTTATTTTCCCACCTCTGTGCTGTAAGGCAGAACTGCCCCTCCCACAGAATTTAGTTGCCTCATCTTTGGTTGTTTGGACCTCTGGCATAATGAAGTCCCAGAGGATGGGCCACTGCTTTGTAGGGCTCAGGGTCTTAGGAAATTGTGGTTGAATTAATTGTATAGTAAGATCATCATTAAAACCCTTCCTTCAAGAAGGGTTTTTATAAAAACAGCTTTGTCTGTATGTGAGAAATGACTGTTGAAATCTTTGGGATTTCTGAACATTTCATAGTGAATGCTTAAATGACTTACTATACACTTTGGAGAAAAACTATATGTATATATTTGTCTCTTTCTCTTCCTGCCTCTTGCCTCCCCCTTCCCCTCCTCCTTCTCCTTTCCTGCCATTTAGTGACTGGCATATCTCAGGGCTCAAACCTGTGTACCCATAGCAGATGTTCAATAAATATCTGTTAACTGGTTAAAGAGTAATTTTATGTACATCGTAAATTTGAATTAATGTTTTGGTGTTCATTAATATTCGCTAAAATGCTGGCCTTGATAGCATTTTTCAAATAGCCTTATTGACCATACATCATAAACTACAAAGTCTTGGCAATATTCTGCCATATAGAGAAAAATATATTGGGAGCTAGGGAGATTTCTTTTCAAAGGGTTATTGTCCTAAAAATTTTTAAATAAGAAATGGACATTTATGGCACACCTTCAATTATATACCGTAGGTACATTTTGGAAAGACTTTCAAAATCTTTTTCTCTCTGCTATATGAATAAAATTTGTTTACATTTATGAAAGCATTAAAATATTTTCTGTTTCCTGTAGATACATATATTTCCATTTTCTATTGATTACTAAATTAAGTTTGACAGAATTGGTTCAAGCTTAACTTTTCAGGGAAATAAATTTGATCTGATAGACAAAATTTAAGAAAGCTGTACAGTCATAACATTGGAAAGCAGCAGAGGAGATCCAGATAGTTTCCAAAGCTGGGATCTAAGAACCAGCCTAGATGCTAAATACTGCCTGATATCAAGTGGTAGTTTGTAAGCGAAATATTCTAGTGTAACACTTTGGGTCAGGGGGGAAACTGAAGCCGTATTTATTCCTCATTGATTTGGTTCAAAATTGGGTCATATTTTTCTCTTTTCTAACAAGAGAGAGAATGCCCCCTCCATAGGCCTGACAGATTCATCACAAGGATTCCACGAGATAAGGAGTACAATAGTGGCTTTGAATAACTGAAAAGCACCAGGTGCAGGAAAGGGGGGGGGGCATGGAGGGGGAGGAAGAGATGATGATGATGATAGTAACAGAGCTTTGAGGGAGAGTTCCAGCAAATTACTAATGGGACTTCTTGGGTGCATTTGAACTGTTGCACTTCCAGACAGCATGTCTTGGGTTCTCACTAAGTCAGAGGTGAAAGATGAGATGTTGTCATGTTAAGCTAATAAATGACATTAGTAAGGCCAGAAGTTGAAAAGAATTCTGCCTACAGCTTGGGAGCTCCCCCACTGAAGGTTTCCAAGGTCTGGGAGCCAAGACATCACTCATCTCTGACAGGAACAACGGAAAGATCTAAATTAAAAATGGAATAGCCTTCAGAAACCTTCAGGCCCTAAGGGGGTTCGCTGAACATAATTTTCTTTGAATGGAAATAGTTTATAATTTCTTAGAAGCAATTTTTCAGAGGTAAAAAATTGAAGCATATAGAGGTTGTTCCTGTCTTTCCAGCTCCTTCAACAAAAGCCAATTTTGATAAGTGTGTTATCTTTAAGATTTCTGTGCTGGGCAGTGATTGATTTGAGAACACAGTTGGAGAATTTATTGTGAGAATGATCTGTGTGTGTGTGTGTGTGTGTGTGTGTGTGTACGTGTGACTTTCCCTAGTTTGGAGTCTTGCCAGTCCATTGAAAGTTGTGCAGCTATGTGTTCTGACATAGTTGCATAGCACTGTTATTGAGCACTGAAAAGGAGCTCAATTATAATTACGGATTTTGGGGTCTGTGTAACAGGCATTGGGCTGGATGCATAAGCAGGTTTTTGTGGAGTTTTCAAGACAGCTCAGCTACTTCATATAGGGCAAAGTATTGGCTATTTTGAAATTTATAAAGTATCTTTTAAAGCAGGTGTCATTTTGAACTGCACATTAAAAAATATTTCCTGTTACCGTGAGTCTAATCCCTCCTGAGCAATCATTTTCTGTCATTAAAAAAAAAATGTATTAGTATACTGAAAGTGTTAGCATTCAGTAATGGTTAGGAAAGGATTTCCCCAGCAATCTAAGTGAAATTTTGAGTGAAGTGAGAGAGAATGGTAGCAGTGAGAGACCAAGAGCTTTTGTGTATTTTCTAACTACTTGAATGAATAGACTAAACTCAATTAAATACATCTCAGTAAATATTCAAGTGTTTATTATATGCCAGGAATAATAGTAGCCATGTTAGAAATGCTTTTGGCTATAAAGTAATAATACCTGATTGACATTGGCTAAATTAAAAAGTAATTTAATTAACCTTCTATAACAAGAAGCACAATAGGCTGGTGGCTCTAGTTTGGATGCAGTCGCTTTACAAAGCCAGTGGAGACCCAGGCACTTTTTGCCATTCTGCTTTGCCATTTTCAATGTTTGTTTTTTGTCTTTGGGCATATCACCTCTTGATCCCATATGGTGGTCACTACTCCAAACACTCTTTTAGAACAAGGAAGGAAGGAAGAAGAAATAGGCTGAGTGGACAAATAAACTTTTTTTTTTCAGGGGGGAATCTTTCTAAGTCCCTTCCACACCCCCAGTAGCTGCTAGGGAAACAGAGAAAGCAAATACTTGGAGAATAAGAATCTGATTTTCATATTTGTCTGAGGTGAGTCAATCCATAGTCAGCCTTTTTAAATAAAAGAGGTGTTTTGTTTGCAAGGAAGAAGGGGCGGTTGTTGGGTGGGGGTCCAACATTGTGTACATGGTAGCATGTGCCAGGCTTTCAGAGAAAAGAACATGTGAACTTGGGGCATCCAGGATCTCACTACGTGATGGTGGGGAGAAAATGAGTGACCGGATGACCGTAGCGATCTGTGGAATCTGAACAGTTGTCAAAGGAGTGCAAATGCAATCCTGTTGCAAGAAGATTTGGAGAGAGATAGGCTCAAGAAAATCTTGGGAAAAGATAACATTTGAGATGGGCAGTGAAGTTTTCAACAAGTGTAGATGGGCAGCCAGTGGCCTTCAGACCTGCAAAATCAGAAGCCTTGTGTTTGTATAGCAGGGGTGTGAGGAGAGTAGCCGGTGGTAATGGTGGAAAGTGTTTGAAGCCCAAACATGCCATGGTGGTTGCTGAGTTCCTACATTGGACAGTAGCAGACAAATGAAAGAGTGACCTAATGTGTTCTGGATGTCTGTCTGTTATATGCCAGGTGAAGTGCTGGGTGTTTCTCCAAATAGACCATCTTCTTGGGTGTACATGCTCATGTTTCTTTCCTTTTCATTCTGCTCGTCCACGGGCCACTCCCAACAGTGTTCAAAATTGAACTTCAGGGGCGCCTGGGTGGCTCGGTCGGTTAAGCGTCCGACTTCGGCTCAGGTCATGATCTCGCGGTCCGTGAGTTCGAGCCCCGCGTCGGGCTCTGTGCTGACAGCTCAGAGCCTGGAGCCTGTTTCAGATTCTGTGTCTCCCTCTCTCTGACCCTCCCCCGTTCATGCTCTGTCTCTCTCTGTCTCAAAAATAAACGTTAAAAAAAAAAAAAAATTAAAAAAAAAAAATTGAACTTCAAACTCTGTTTTTGATGTCTGTTTGTACCGTAGGTGCAGGTATTACTGTTTAAGTTAAAGGAAGCCCCAGAGGACCTCAAGTCACAGGTCCAGCTTTCTTAATGGAATGTGATAATATCATACAGCTTAATGAGCTGTGGTAGGCTTGTGATGCTGGCGATTTACATTAGCTTCATTTTGAACGGTGTTTAACAAACCATACCAAGTTATTTTTGGTACAGTTAGGACAATCATTGAGCTAATATTTTCTGTATGGGAAGAAATTAATGAAAAGCAGTGGTGACTGTGACACAGACGGAGCAAAGTCTAGTCTTCCCTAAAATCTCCATCCAGATTGTCCAACTCCACCCCTTACTGCAGCCAAACCGAGGCAAGTCTAGAGACTGAGGTGGAGAAGGAACTAAGAGGCCCAGGTGACCTCCCAAAGAATGGTATTTGCAGAAGGAAAAAAAAGTCATAAACAGATAAAAAATAGTATTATTGATATAGCTCTCAAGGGGTTGGATTGATCATAAGCCTGGTGAAGGAAGGGGCTGCCAAAAACTCGTTAATGTAGCTCCTGATTATTGACATTTGATTCTAGAATGAGAAAGAGGATACTTTTATTCTTCTCTGAGTTCATAGATTTTATGTATAGTATAGATACATAAAAGCTATCTTTTATGCATCTCTCTGTATAAAGGAGTTATTTTAACATAGTTACAGTGCCATTATCACACCCAGCAAAATTAGTTGTAATTTTGTATATAGTATTAGCAAAATATTTTACCATATTGTTTCTATGCATATTACGTAAATAAACTATGTCTCTTATCTTTGTAGACCTTTTACTTCTAGAAAAGAAGATTCAGAACTTGACCTGTTTTTGAATGTTGTAGGATTGTCATGTGGAAGAAAGTTTGAAATTTGTTGTCGTCATTCATCTTGTTAGGAAAGGCCCAGCTGGTAGAGTTATGGGGGGACACTTGGGCTCATTTCTAAGGAATAATTTTCTAAGAGCACTGCCCATAGGTAAAATGGGCTGCTTCAGGTGCAAGAGAATTCCTTCATTCCTTAAGACCAGTCTGTTCACGTCTAGCCTAATGCAGTGGTTCTCAAGCTTCAGCATGCATCAGAATTACCTGGAGGGTTTGTTAAAACCCAGATTGCTAGACCCCACCTCAGAGTTGTTGATTTGGTAGGGCTGGGGTAGGGCCCCATAATTTGCATTTTTAACAGCTCTTCAGGTGATGCTGATGCTGCTAGTCTGGGACCACGGTTTGAGAAGCACTGGGCTAAAACATGTTTATCAAACTAGTAATCGTTTGTGTGTAGGAATCATTTGGGGAGTTTTCTTAAAACACAAAATCTGGTTCAGTTGGGCTGAGATTGGGCCTGGGATTCTGCATTTTTAGTGTTTCTCAGGCAATGCCAATGACTGGTGCATGGTGCGTGAGCAACAGGGCTAAAGAACTCTCAAGAATGATGAGGCCTGAGGAAATTTAAACATCCAGAGGGGGCAGTTAGACCAGAGGATGTCACTCTGAGCACCTGTGAAATGATTTTATTTTTGTAAATCTGTGAAGGAAACAAAGAAAAAGTTGACTTTTGCTTGAAAGTTTTTTTTTCATGGTAAAATACCCTTGTATTACAATTATCATACCATAGTTACTAACATTTTATGACCCTCTTCGCAGGTCTTTAAATAAGAACTCATTTAACTCACTCTATAAGCTTTGGCCCCTCAGGAAAATGCCTCATTGATTGAATCCACAACCAAGCTTTAAATGGAAATGACCTTCATGGCCTTCTATTTAATTGAGCTCTGATGTTTACTTGCAGATTTGGTTATTTCTCATAAATGCTCCCATTAAAGAATTTTGAGGGTTTAATACCATTATGCTTACTCACCGTGCTTTCTCATGATGCCGCTGCAGTTGTGGCTGTGGAAGGCTTACAGTACATGAAGAGATTACTAGTCTTTTTAAAAATAACATGGATCTGTATCCATTGCTTGCATAATACAGGGTTGCATTAAGAAAATGGAAATGTCTCTCGCAGGGAAATGCATGTTTCCCAATCAAGAGCTGAGTGCACGTTTTATTCTGTTTCCTCCTATTTACTCCATATGAGTAAGCTGTGTTTTGCCTTTGCTGTCTTCAGAGTTATCTCTCCACCTCTTATTTAAGCTTTGATTCTCATCTCATGAGCTTACATTGCTTTTTAGGTTTAGGTTTTCTGACATTAGGGAATATTCTCATAGAATCACACACAGATCTTAGGCCAACTGAAATGATAAGATGAAGATCTCAAAAAAGAAAAAGCAGATGAGTAATAACTCTTCAAGCTTTTGATGTGTTGTTTTTCTCATACAAAGGGAATGAAAGCAGCATTTGCCCGCCTGTGTGCCAGGCACTTTACATTAATGTTTTATTTAATCCTTACACAAGTCATGTGGCCCAGGTTGTATGACTGCATCCCAGGAAAACTGGCTCAGGGTGGTGAAACAATTAACCTCACATCTCACAACTAGTAAGTGCTCAGACCGGGATAGCCTCGCTCCAAAGCCACTTAGCTTCTTTTTTTTTTTTTTTAAGTTTTTAAAAAATGTTTTTATTTATTTTTGAGACAGAGACAGAGCATGAGTAGGGGAGGGGCAGAGAGAGGGGGGAGGCACAGTATCTGAAGTGGGCTCCAGGCTCTGAGCTGTCAGCACAGAGCCTGATGTGGGGCTCGAACTCACGGAGTATGAGAACATGACCTGAGCTGAAGTCGGACGCTTAACCTACTGAGCCACCCAGGCGCCCCCACTTAGCTTCTTTCTATACGATGAGGCTTCTTAAAATAAACAGCAAATTCTTTGGATGGCAGATGTTTGCATATCACATACCAGTGGTGTGACAGCAGAGGGTTTTGAGTAGGGAGCGAGGAAAAAAAAATGTCCTGGCCAAATCAGCATCTCTTCAGTTTCTTCCCCAGGAGCCACCAGCAGATCGTGTATCAGCTGTGCTAAAAAATCAAATGAAGATGATGTCCGGTTGTCAGGAGCATCCCCAGACCGAAGACTTTGAACATGCGAAGAACACTGTGCTGATTACTGAGCCATCATCTCTCAGCTACAAACCCACCCTTCTCATTTTATTTATGGTGTTGGGACTGAGGCTCTAAAAAGCCCGTTTCTCCTTTGCCAGCTGTCTCCCTACAATTGCTGCCAAGACACTGGAGGGAGGCGGCATGGCCGGAGGACTGTAACCGGACATGCCCACCCTGTTTCCCTGCTTTCCTGAAAGAGTCACTGCAGGGACAGTTCTTCCCCCACTGGGTGGTTTGTTTTTAGCAATTGACTGTGGCTCTCACTTTCCAACATTCCCAGAGGCAGCTGTGTCATGTTGTCTGTGGGGCATCGTGCCCCATTGGGAGCTACCCTTGCTTGGGGCTCTGGGTCATGCCTTGAGGTCCCTCCCCAACCTGTCTTCTGTTCCCGCACCCCTAGGGCTGCTGGCTGCTGTTGCTTCCTCTGTGACATCTCAGGGCTGCCTTTGTGTCATTGAGTGCCCTGATACCAGTGTAACTAGTTCCTTAATTGAACCTTCTCTATTAAAATAACTTGGGGTCTCTCTTTTCCCGACGAGATCCTCACACATACACACTCCCTTCAGGAAAACTTTGAAGCGTGCTGAGTGTGGCCTGAATACACATGCCCGAAACACACACTGTCGATTGCTGACAGAAGGCAGGTGGGCAGAAGTTACGGAAGGACTTGAGGGATTTGCAAACAAAATGGATAGGTTCACATTTTCATAGCACTCTTCAGCCCTGGGATAGCACGTTAAGTATGAGAAAAGAACAGGAAAAGGCAGCCGACCTAGAGAAACCGTGTGTTCCAGAATCAGTTTGGCGCCCAAGGTTGGGAATGACACTCTCTGGGCCTCAGTTTTCTCACCTTTAAATCTTAGGTAATACTAATTACAAGGTCAAGTGAAGTCAAGAGAATTAAGCAAAATTGTAAAAGGCCTTGAACTAAACCGTTATGATGATCAGATAAATACTGTAATGCTGTCATTGCTTTTTGTGTGAAGGAGTTGGCTGAGACCATAGGAGTCTTTAAGAGATAATGGGTGGGGGTTCTGAGAGGTGATAGACACCAGGCCCTGAGTACGTGTTCTGTCCTGCCATTATGCTCAGTGTATCACATATGCTACCATTCAACTTTTACTGTGTAAGTAGTAGACTGATTTTGCTGATGTCGAGAGTCAGCTTTCTTAATCATTCTCTGTTCCTGTCAGTGTGTGAATGATGCTCCCTTCCTTCTGCCCCATTCTGTTTTTCACAGTCATCTTTGCTTGTGGAATAGACACATGATAGGTAATTGGTGTTAAAATTTATGTTCAGCTTCAAATTCTCCTGGGGGGAGGTTTAGCACAGTGGTCCATCATGAGCTTAAATGAAAGCCTTTATGAAACTTCTTTGTGAATCGCCGACTCTGTTTTGAGCTTATGTAAAGTCATCGTGTCAGTAGTGATCCACCAAGACACTGAAGGACACTATCCTGGTTTATCTCTCTACATGCACCCAGGAATCTTCAATGGTAGACCAAAAGTAAAACCAGGCATTGTTTACTGATGACCAGAGTTTGTGGTTTTGAGGCACCAATGAGCAATCCTTGTGGCATTGATATCTAGGCCAAAAGCACTGTTCATAGACCCATGAGCATGTGTAACCAACTGCAGTCAGTCAGGAATGTTGAGCGAGTGCAGTTGTTGGAGTAGAAGAACAGGGGTGTTTATTGGTGTGCACCTCTAACCCCTTCTTGTATGGGTCAAGTCACGGAACCATTGAACTCTTCTTATGTAGAACAGTGATAAACTCAGTTTGCTTATCCCTTGGAGACATTTTGAAAGTTGATGGAGGTAAAGTGTGAAAAGGCGTGGTGAACTGTAGGGCACCTGGCATATGCAATAGAATGAAAGGATTAATGCATACAGGAAGGCTTGAGACTCTTCAAAATCTTAACATTTAGCTTTAGAACCAGTCTTGAGATAGAGCTACCAGTAATGAGGTCCTGTGAGACAGTCTGTCCCCAGGCCTTGAAGGCCTGCTTCTTGCAACTCTGCTTTCCTCGACTGGTCATCTGAAGGAGATGAGTGATCCAGGGGTACCTAAACCCTGTCACAGAGCGAGCATGAGGACAGTGACGAGGAAGGCATCTGTGGGAGTGCCGAGGGGTACCTTTGCAGGGACTTCTGAGGCTCCCTGGCAGAGCTCCTGATTTGTGAGATGTGTCAAAGTTGACGGGCTGCCCTGGAGGCAGCAGTTAGAGATGGGGTTGCCGACATTGCAGTCAATGAGGTAAAGAAGCAGGGCCGACAGCAGGACGCATTCTGGGAGGGTGCAGTTCTGTCCCTCAATCGATGGTCCAGATAGTGTCATTCTGAATGTGCAAAAACGAGCAGATTAAAAATAACTCCTTACTCACACATGGGCAATATTTCCCCAAAGAGTGATTGAATATAAAACCTTACTCATATGTGTGCAATATTCCCAAAAGAGTGATTGACAATTATGGTAATTTTATCAGTGTCATAATGGAAAGATCAGCTTAGTGGTCACATATTAAAGACTTTCCTGACTACAAGGCTATTTTCATATATCAATACGTGCTGTACGGTTTTTCTTCTAAATATCTTTGATGCCTTTTATTTGTTATTTTTATGCAAAATACAAGGACATGTTTTTAATTAAGACACAATTTCTTTGAGTTTTATGAACTTTTACTTTAAAGGCCAGACTCTGTGCTTCTTGAGTAGTTGAACTCATGACAAAATATCTGAAGTCCTGAGTTTTTGTCTTCAGACTTCTGGAAATGCATGGCAAGGAGAGGCAGTTTTGACATTTCTCAGGTCAGCGTGGGCTTTCCAAGATCTCAGTTCTCAGTTGAAAGCATTTGAAGGTCTTCTGGTTTCTGATCTGCACCTCTGGCTGCAGTGGGTGTGGACTAGATTGACAAGTCCCTTCACTACAGCTATTTATGATTTAGCTATGACTTTTAGAAGGCCTCTTGTGAAGATTTTTTAACAGCAAAGCCTGTGCCAATGGTCGTTTATTAATAAAAGCAGCCATCATCTCAGCGTCTCTTCCACTTCCTTAAAGAATAAAGTTAGATTCAGAAAAGAATCCTTAAAATTCTAAAAAGCAAAAATTTAAAGTTAGAAACAAAAAAGATGGATGAGGAAAGATTTGTAGGATCCCAGCTGTTGATTCTTGAAGAGAGAAGAATGCGGGATGACTTAATCAGTGCTTTCCGGTATTTGAGGAGGTTATTAACTGTACCGGTCTCTCCAGAGAACTGAGAAAAGAGGAAATGGGTTTACATTTCAACAAGAAGAAATTATGCAGGAAGAATATTTTGAGTCAAACATGATGAAAAACTAAAAGGATACCAAAGGAAGATTGTTTCTTATTTAAAAAATTTTTTACTTTCTATTTTGAAATAGAGATTCACAGGAAATTGTGAAGAAATGTACAGGAAGGTTTCGTACCTGAAGGAAGATTTTGAATGAGGTCTTTAGAGAAAAAATCTTGCTTGGAGGAAGAAAGCTGAACCAAGTAACATAAGAAGCCCTAAGTTTTCTGGCTCTTTGACGAATTATTGCCATTCTTATGTTCTTCCTATAACGCATTCCCCCCTGGAGGTCACCGGTCAGCACAGAGTAGAGGTCGTCCTAGTGTGTGAAATGTATTCTTCTTACAATGAAAATTTGAGACCAGCCAGCACTTACTGAAGACTTTCCAAATGTTGAACGAACACTGTGGTGTGAGGTTTATAATCATTCTTTGAATGTTCACACAAAATTTGCAAAGCAGGTTTTACTGTCTCCATTTTATAAGTGTGGCAACTAAGGTCCAGAAATATTAAGCAGCTTTCCAAGCTCAAGCTCAGGGCAGATTCACTAGGGATATGGGTTTGTTCTAAAGGAATTTTCCTTTTTACTGTGTGATGCTAGAAAATTGCCTTCTGCCTGCACACCACCCTGCGGGCCATCTTCCCCTATCTCTCTCCCTTCCCAATGTGTCTCAAGATGCCAGTGATTTAGAAATATTTCCCAGCATGAGACAGAGTGTAATTATAGTTTTCATTATAGAGATGAGGAAATAGGTTCTGTGGTGTCTCCGGGCATAGGCAGAAGCAATTTTTTTTCTGGTGGCATCTCAAAATTCTCAGTGTATTTATTTTAATGTTGGTAACGCTTTTCTTGAAGTAATTTCAAGCAGTTTCATAGTTTTGTATCTTTTCGTGTTCCCATTGACTCAAATTTCATCCTTTCTCTACTTGACAGGGTTCTGAGATGGCATTTTATTTTTATTCCACCTACTGTTCTCTTCCTTGTCTCAGTCACAATAGAATCCTTTGCTTGAAGAGCCCTGTGGAATTAGCTGAAATGCAGCTGCCTCAGGGCTTTCCATATTCAGTTTTTGTGTCATTAAGGTTTTGAATCTTACCTGGCACAGAGATCATTCTGTTCATCTCTATTTTTAAAGATACTTAGTTTTTACGTTTGGTCTTTGAAGTCTCATTTGAAGATGTTGAAAAACAGAAAAGCATAAGAAAGAATGTTAAAGTGAGCAACAATCTTTTTACCTGGCAGTGGTCATGGTTAACCTTTCAGTATATTTTTAATTTCCTTTATATGTCAGAAGTTTATATGTATCTATATGTAGTCATGTAAACATTGCTTTACCTCTTCCTTCTTTGCATTTTTATGTTATTAAATACTGATTGAAAGCATTTAAATGTTACTTATTCTTAAAATAAATATAAAGCATGCATACATACAAAATTAATACAGAAAAATATAAAATGCAAATCAATCTTATTGACCCCAAAAAGATTATCACCATTAATGTTTTTCACTACTCTTCCTCATAAAACTGTTTTTTTAAGTAAACATGTATAATAGTACTTACTGTCCTGTATCTTGCATTTTACATTTAGTATTATGTCTGGAAACATAACAAATGTATCTCATTTTAATAGCCTTACAGAATTCCATTGTATTTCATGTATATCATTCTTTTTTTTTTTTAATTTTTTTTTTTAATGTTTATTTATTTTTGAGAGAGACAGAGACAGAATGTGAGTGGGTTAGGGGCAGAGAGAGAGGGAGACACAGAAGCAGAAGCAGGCTCCAGGCTCTGAGCTGTCAGCACAGAGTCCAACGCGGGGCTCGAACTCACAAGCTGTGAGATCATGACCTGAGCCGAAGTCGGACGCTCAACCGACTGAGCCACCCAGGCGCCCCTATATCATTCTTTTTAAAAAAAACTAAAAAAAAAATTTTTTTTTCCAGGGTTAGTTTATTTTTGAGACAAAGAGACAGAATGTGAGTGGGAAAGGGGCAGAGAGAGAGGGAGACACAGGATCCGAAGCAGGCTCCAGGCTCTGAGCCGTCAGCACAGAGCCCGACATGGGGCTCGAACTCACGAACTGGGAGATCATGACCTGAGCTGAAGTTGGACGCTCAACCGACCGAGCCAGTGAGGCGCCCCTAAAAAAATTTTTAATGTGTATTTATGTTTGAGAAACAGAGAGACAGAGCATGAGTGGGGAATGGGCGGAGAGAGAGGGAGACACAGAATCCGAAGCAGTCCAGGCTCTGTGCTGTCAGGCTAGAACCCGGTGTGGGGCTTGAACTCACTAGCTGTGAGATCTGGATCTGAGCCGAAGTCGGACGCTTAACCAGCTGAGTCACCCAGGCACCTCTCATGTGTATCCTTCTGATAAATACTTGTTTCCTGCCTTTTTTGTTATTTCAAGCAATATTGCAATAAACTTTATTTTAAAAAAATCCAGTATATTTGTAGGGTACGTTTCTGGTAGGATATATAACTAGTAATGCCCCCAGGGGTTAGGCATTTTAACAATTTGTTAAATACTGGTAAATTGGGGGCGCCTGGGTGGCGCAGTCGGTTAAGCGTCCGACTTCAGCCAGGTCCCGATCTCGCGGTCCGTGAGTTCGAGCCCCGCGTCAGGCTCTGGGCTGATGGCTCGGAGCCTGGAGCCTGTTTCCGATTCTGTGTCTCCCTCTCTTTCTGCCCCTCCCCCGTTCATGCTCTGTCTCTCTCTGTCCCCCCCCCCAAAAAAAAAAAAAAAAACGTTGAAAAAAAAAAATACTGGTAAATTGTAGTCCAAGGATAGTACCAGTTTGGATACCCATTGACAGTTTATCAGAATACCTGTTTCTCTTTACTATTACTAGCTTTGAAATTTATCCAAATTAAAAAATTTTTGCAAATTTTATAGGTGAAAATGATAGTGTTTTTTAAACTGAGTGTGAAGGATCATCTTTTCATATGCTTATTGGTCATTGTGACATATTTCTTTACTAAATTTACCTGAGCTTGGGGTGCCTGGGTGGCTCAGTTGGTTAAGCATCTGACTCTTGATCTCATCACTTCAAGTCATGAGATTGAGCCCCCCATCAGGCTCTGTGCTGATAGTGCAGAGCTTGCTTGGGGTTCTGTCTCTACTTCTCTCTCTGCCCCTCTTCCATGTGTGGGCTGTCTCTCTTTGTCTCTCTCTCTCTCAAAATATATAAACATTAAAATTTTTTTTCACAAGTGGTTTATTGGCATTCTTGTTTCTCCAAATCCTCAGCCATGTTTTACATTATCAGATCCAGCCTGAAGTTTGTAAAATGGTATTGTAATTTTCTGGTGAGGTTGAATATGTCTTTATATGTTTATTGATACTTCTGTTTCCTGTGATTTTGCATCTTTTGCCCATTTTTCTACTGAGCATCAAAAATCTTTAAGAATATAAAAATTTGGCATGTAGAAGAAGAGTCTAGAGATTTTCCTATTCAGAACTTGATGACTGATTTATTTGAAGCTTTGGAAATATTAACTAGCAAGGGTGATCCACAATTCAAGTGGTAAAGATCAAGCACATGGAACAATGGATAATTATCCTGTGATGACAGTTATTTCAAGTCAATCTGAGGAGTTTAATTATTCAAATTCATCTTTGCTTGAATCTGTATTGTGGTAATATTTTGCACTTTGACCAGAGTTTTTACTGTTGGAAAGGGTCCAGTGGTGGTTTCCTGAGAGATCTCCACAACAGCAAAAAGGAAGAACATTTGGGTCTATGTTAACAGTTAAATACCACACTTTACAAGGGTATGTAATTTCTTGGGAGAAATATTCACAATAGGAGATTAAAGCAGATTATTAAATACATATAGTAGGATATAGTTTTTAAATAAAAATACAGTAAACACAGTATTAAAAACATGTAAAGTATATGGGAGAGAGGTAGCAGAAAAATCCTCAAATGCCAATAAATGTTTATCTGTGGGTGATGGCATTCCTGGTGATTTTTAATATTATTTGATGCTTTTTGTTGCTTTTACACTTTGCATACTGTATACCACTTTTAAAATTCAGAAAATGAAGTCTCAGTAGAATTTTGATGTTTCTTGAGCTCTTGGAGAACTTGACTGTTATACAGTTGGTAATTGTCTTGGCCCTGTCCATAATTCTCTTTTACATCTAGGTTCATTATATTTTTATGAACTACACCACCTTTTTCAACCTGGGTTTTGTTGCCCAACAACAAAGGAAACACAAAAGAAGTACTAAATTCTAAATTCTTCTCATAAAACATATTGATTGTTATTTTTCAGATTTTATTCTATTATGTGTTTTATTTTATAGTTGTCATTTTAGTACATATAGCTGCCACTGCCTTCTTCTTCTCCTTCTCCTTCTCTTCCACCTCTTCCTCCTCTTCCTCTTCCTCTTCCTCTTCCTCTTCCTTCCCAACTTATTTTTTAGATTATTTTATTTTAGAGAGAGTGTGAATGGGGGAGAGGGGCAGAGGGAGAGACAATCTGAAGCAGGCTCCATGTTCAGCATGGAGACTGACGCATGGCTCAATCCCTCGACCCTGGGATCATGAGCTGAGCTGAAATCAAGAGTCAGATGCTCAACCAGTTGAGCCATCCAGGCACCCTAAAATTTATTTTTTTAATTTCAGTATAATTAACACACAATGTTATATATTCATTTTGGGTGCACAATATAGTGATTCAACAATTCTGTTTTACTCAGTGCTTCATGATAAGCATACTCTTTAATCCCCATCACCTATTTCACCCATACTCCCTCCCATCTCCCCTCTGGCAACCATCAGTTTGTTCTCTATAGTTGGAGTTTGTTTCTTGGTTTGTCTCTTTTTTACTTTGTTCATTTATTTTGTTTCATAAATTCCACATATGAGTAAAATCATATTGTATTTGTCTTTCTCTGACTTATTTCACTTAACGTTATGCTTTCTAGATCCATCCGTGTTGTTGAAAATGTATAGCTTGCTTTTTAAAATTACCTTTGTATCAGGGTGCCTGGGTGGCTCAGTCGGTTAAGTGCCTGACTTCGGCTCAGGTCATGATCTCACAGTTTGTGATTTTGAGCCCTGCATTGAGGTCTGTGCTGACAGCTCAGGGCCTGGAGCCTGCTTCAGATTCTGTGTTTCCCTCTCTCTCTGCCCCTCCCCTGCTCCCACTCTGTCTCTCTCTGTCTCTCAAAAAAAAAAAAAAAAAATTAAAAAAATTAGTTAGAAAAAATAAAATTACCTTTGTATTATAAATTTTCATGGTCCACATAGTTTATGTATCTTTTTAAATCGCTATATAATATTTCATGGGGTTTTGTAATTTACTTAAACATTAAACCTTGAAGTCATCCTAGGATTTATTTCTTTGAATCTTCTCTTTCATATATTTACATTCACTTCCCAGGTAATTTAGTCCTAAGGCTTTATATGCCATCTGTATGTTGATGACACCAAAGTTTATTTTTAAATAATATATAAAATACAAAATTTATTTTATTTGTATCTCTAGCCCAGACCTTTCCTGAATTCCAGACTGCTATATCCCACTGCCTACTTGACATGCTCTCACCTTAGAAGCCTTCAACATCTCAGTCATACTCCTACCTCAGGGCCTTTGCCCTTGACTGCTGTTCCTTTCAGAATTTTCTCTGCGGCCTTCCCTGACCAGTCTATTAAAAATTGTAACCCCACTCCTTCCTTCCAATAAGTGGGCTTTACTCTCTAGTACTTTTTCCTATCTGGCATAACATACACTGCTCTGTTTATTTTTTATCTGCATTTCCCCCACTAGACTGTAAACTCTGTAAAAGGGATTTTGTTTATTGCTGCACCCCCAATACTTAGAGCAAAGCTGAAGTAGCATAGGTGCTCAATGAGTCATTTGTTAGTGAATCATTATTCTGTTTACTGTTTTTCTCTATTATAAGTAACAATGCATAAAAACCTTTACATTTATGGCTTTTTTCTTTATTTGACAGATTTCCTTAGATAAATACCTAAAAATGGGATTACTGAGTAAAAGTGTGTAACCATACCACAAAATTTTAACAATACTTATGCAATCTACTTACCTTTTTTACTTAAGGAAAGGGAAAAATACTGTTTTTATTAATAGGTTATGGTAGGATTGACTGGGGCAGAGTCTTTTTTAAGACATTTACTTTAAGCTTTAAGACCTTGGGCACATCCTTTAACTTCCTTGAGATTTAGTTTATATTTCTATAAAACGGGACTAATATTTACTTCAAAGAGTTTTTGTTGGGCTTAAAAAAAGAGAATAAAATGTTGCAAAGCACTTGGCACATAGTAACTGTCAATAAATATCAGTCTCCTGTCTCCATATTGGCCTTCTTTCCACTAAATGTTTGTTTCCTTGAAACATTTTATCTAAGGATTATGGAACACACACATCCAGGCACAGACACACCTATATGTCTGAACATGCACCTACATACTATCTTTCCAAATCTGATCTCTACTGGTCTTGTAAATTAAACATTTTTAATACCATGATCCTAGCCATGGCATACCATTACTGATAAAGTGTTGGCAGTCAAGCAGTCGATTGAATCAGTCACCTCTCCCCAGTCCTTCTTTCTTGGAATCCTCACTTGTCCATACTTAGGTTCCTTTCCAGCACAGTCTGAGTGGGACATATGTTATTTCATTTAAGTATTTCATCAGTTATTGGTTGTAATTCCAAGGACTTTTGTATTTGCCAATCTATTTGCCATTTCTGAAGTTCTCCATTCATTCCTAAAGATGTAAGTTTTCCTCTGGTTGTGCTTCCTTTCAGCCTAAAGAACTTCCTTTAATTCTGTCTGGTTGACTTTTGATATTTTGACTGTGTTATGTCTAGGTTTTCTTCATTTGAAACTTTCTTCTCTGGGGGTTCTTGAGCTTCTTGAATCTGTAGATCTTTTATTACATTTGAGAAGTTGCAAACTATATACTTTTTTTCTAATATTTTCTTTTTCTTCCCCACCGTGTGTCCCTTTTTTCCTCAAACTAAGATTACCCATATATTAGCCTTTCGGAATTGTTCCACAGGTCCTCAAAGTCAGTTTGTTTTGCATTTTTTCTCTCTTTTTTCAGATTGCATGGTTTCTGTTCACCTACCTTTAAGTTCATTGCATATCTTTCTGTCTTTTCCCCTAAGGATGGGTTATAGTTTCCTTTGTTCTTCATCAGCGTATTAGATTGTCAGGAGATTTACGTAGTTGGATTCAAATTGTAGCCTATCATGCCCACAGTGGACAGTGGCTTCGGGCTCAGCTCAGTTCTTTAAATCTTAGCTTCTAGCTGCTTTCAGTTGACCTTGTACATACATGGTTCAGAGGCCAGCCAGAATCATGCTTTGTTTCTATACAGAATTAGGGATTGGCTCCTCTGGATTTTTGCCTTTCATGGTTTCTCTCATCACTCTGATTTTCCCAGGCTCTTCCTCTGGTTCCAGCAGTTAGAAAGAGAATGTTTTTTTTTTCCTTTCCTTTCCTTTCCTTTCCTTTCCTTTCCTTTCCTTTCCTTTCCTTTTTTCTTTTCTTTCTTCTGAATTCATTAAATCTTACTTTATTTTTTATTTTTTAAATTTTTTCTCTTTTTAAAATTTTAAATTTTAGTTAATTAACATACAATGCAATATTGGTTTCAAGAGTAGAATTCAGTGATTCATCACTTACACACAACACCCACTGCTCTTCACAAGTGCCTTCCTTAATACCCATCACCCATCTAGTCCATCTTCCCTCTGTCAACCCATAGTTTGTTCTCTATCATTAAGAGCCTCTGTGGTTTGTTTTTCCCTCTTCTCTTTTTTTCTCTCCCTTCCCATATGTTCATCTGTTTTGTTTCTTAAATTCCACATGTGAGTGAAATCATATATTTGTCTTTCTCTGATTGACGTATTTCACTTGGCATAATACATTCTAGCTCCATCCACATCATTGCAAATGGCAGGATTTCATTGTTTTTGATAGCTGAGTAATATTCCATTATCGAAATATCTATATCTGAAAAAAAAAGAAATATCTATATCTGTATCTGTATATCTTCTTTATCCATTAATCAGTTGATGGACATTTCGGTTATCTCCATAGTTTGGCTATTGTTGACAAGAAAGAGAATGTTTTTCAGTTAATGTTTTATCTGCTTCTGTGACTGTGTCTGATATCAGGGCAGAGCTGCAAAATAAACATAAATAAATAGTCAAGGAGCCTACTCTCTGCTGGTTGCTTATACCTACCTTTGACTCCTCTCCAGAGCCGACTTGTTTTTATTCATTCTCCCAAGCCTCCAGCTAGTTTAGTTTAGGAGGGATTAGTATGTTGTACAGAGTTTTTAAAGATGAAAAATCAATGTTAGGGCCTCATTCTGTCACATGAAAAACAATTTTTTAAGTCCTACTTGTGGATTTATTATATAGCAAGTCAAAGATACAGAAAGGTATGGACAAATCCCACAATGAGGCACTAAAGCTAAAGAAATAAATTCCCCTCATCATCTTTTTAAAGTTGCCTTCTCATTAGTAGAGATAAATAATCTACAATTTCACATTTTTTTCTATGCTCCATCTCTTTTTTTAAAGTTTCTACAGTATAGTTAATATACAGTGTTATATTTGTGTACAGGATAGTGACTTAGCACTTTCATATAGCACTTGGTGCTCATCACGACTGCCCTCCTGAATCCCCATCACCTATTTAACCCATCCCTCTGCCCACCTCCCCTCCAGTAACCATCAGTGCGTTCTGTATAGTTAAGAGTGTTTCTTGGTTTGCCTCTCTCTTTCTCTTTTTGTCCCCTTTACTCATTTGTTTTGTTTCTTAAAACCCACATCTGAGTGAAATCATATGGTATTTGCCTTTCTCTGACTTACTTCACTTAGCATAATATTCTCTAGCATCCATGTTTTTGCAAATGGCAAGACTTCATTCCTTTATATGGCTGAGTAATATTCCATTGTGTGTGTGTATATATATACATACATACATACATACTTACATACCACATCTTCTTTATCCATTCATCAGTCAATGGACATTTGGGCTGTTTCCATTTTTGGCTATTATAGATAATGCTGCTATAAACATTGAGGTGCATGTATCCCTCTGAATTAGTATTTTTGTAATTTTGGGGGGGTAAATACCTGGTAGGGTAATTGTTGGATCGTAAAGTAGTTGTATTTTTAACTTTTTGAGGAATCTCCATACTGCAAAAACATAATTTTTTCAAATTATTTTTTTAATTGAAATCTTTATTGAGAGAGTTGTAAATTCACATGCAGTTGTAAGAAGTAATACGCTGAGAGTTCATGTACCCTTTACCCAGTTTCCCCTAATGGTAACATTTTACAAAACTGTAGTGTGATATTACAACCAGGATATCAACATTTATAAAATCTATTGAGCTTATTTAAATTTCTCCAGATGTACATGTACTCATTCATGTGTGCATGTGTGCGTGTGTGTGTGTGTGTGTGTGTGTGTGTGTGTGTGTGTGATTTAATTCTGTGCATTTATATCATGTGTAGGTTTACGTATCCACCACTGCAGCCTTACACCTGCTTCGAAAGGTGTAGTAAATACTAGAGATAGAAAGGACTGAAAGTCTCGGGCCATGTTCCCCACTGAAGATGATTACATGGTATCAAGAGATCCGAATTAACATTTACCCTGTAAACATTTATTTACTTTTCAAATTAATTTCCTTTACCATACTGTAAACATTTTGAGCGCAGTAATCGCCTCATGTTTTGTGTGTACCTTCATCCACACCACAGCCCAGAGCTGACCCTGGTGCCCTGTGCAGTGATTTTCATTCAGTTCATTTTTAAAGTTCATTTTTAAAAATACCTGTCGTTAAATAGAATTAAAAGGTAGAAATGTCTTAAGTATTTTCTCTGTTTTAAATTGAGATTAGTATTCTTCAAAGTTCACATCCTGATTATGTTTCCTTGCACGTATGTTCTACTACATGAAAGTACTTTATAGATGTTTGATCTTGTGAAGGCTGTATTGTTGCCTTTGATAAAAAAGTAATTAGGTGAGCATTTCCTGGTAGAGGTACTCATCAAAGTTTGAAAGTACATATTTCCTTTTAACTATTGTATTTGTAGGGACTCCCCCCTTACCCCCCATCTGTCTTTCTGTCTCGACAAACTCATGAAAGACCGCTTTTGTGACCTTATTTCTGTTAGAGCCAGCATTGAAAAAAAAATCCATCTTTTCTTTAATGGACCATGACAGTAGGTAACAAAATTATGGTAGTTGTGTCATAGGTTTTATGTGGTTTCTAACACTCTCTGGAAAAAAAAAATGCCCAGCAGTGTTTCACAAATTCTTTGGAGAATAAATGCAAATAAAATTTCTGTCTTTTCATATAATTAGGGATGCTATTAGGAAAATAAAAAAATAGGTCTTTCTTTCTTCTCTCATTTGAGATTACATCTTTTCTGCCTATCTTTAGAAGTTTTTTATTTTATTTTTTATTTTTTTAATGTTTATTTTTGAGAGAGAGAGAGAGCAAGAGACAGAGCACAAGGAGGGGAGGGGCAGAGAGAGAGGGAGACACAGAATCCGAAGCAGGCTCCAGGCTCTGAACTGTCAGCACAGAGCCTGATGTGGGGCTTGATCCCACGAACTGTGACATCATGACCTGACACGAAGTCGGACGTTTAACCGACTGAGCCACCCAAGCGCCCCTGAAGTTTTTTAAATCTTAGAAATGAAGTGCCTAGCTGTGTATGCTAGGTAAGTTGAAAAGAGAGCACCTAATGAGAGGTTGGTGGAGTCAACACCGGTGCTCTGTGGATGGCTTTGACTGAGGCAAGCGATTACTCTATCTGATGACCCTTGTCTTTTTCAATTGCCTGTTTAGGTTTCTGGCCTTGTTTGCTTGGTACCATTAGAACCCACTGGGTGCGCATGGCTTAGCACAGTGCAGTTGAAGCTGAGTGGGTTTCTGGGCCCAGAGAAGTCATGATTGTGTAAACACTATAATACAGTATGAAACCATACAGATGGCACACATCAAAAATGTAGACAAAGAAACCGTGTGACATCACGTTTCACCATACACATATGTTTATATACACACACAACTTATATACATATGTAGTTATTAATTTTCTTATGTATGCCGAGATTGAGGCACAGAGAGATTACTGGGGGGTGCCACAGCCAGATTGTAGGAGACATTATTTCTACCCTCTCCTTTGGACTTTGCTTTAAAAATCTGTTTACAGAGCATCATATTTAAGTGATAATTTTGATTACCAAAATTTGATAAGTTTGGTGATCAAGAGATATGCCTTCTTCAAGGTGCTATTGCATTTGTTCTTGAAATTCAGTGAAGAGTTTTTAAAACGTGGTTTGAGGCTTAAAAAGAGAAGGAGAAACACATGAGACATTGCATTGGGTTAGACACTAAAAAACCTTTTGAATGCTTTTGTAAGTTATTGCAGCATGATAGCAAAGGTGGGGAAGTGGCTTTTGAATAAATTCTATTGAGTGAATTTCTTGACTCTCCTACTGCTTGCCCACTCATCAGGCACACAGAGAAGGTCTGTTAACTTGTCAACAGCACTCAGAACAGTGGTAGCAACAATGAACACATATTTACTGAAGACAGCCAGTTGGTCATTTATTGACCCCCTCCTGCCGACGCCCAACGATTTTCATGGTGCATTCAGAGGTGAAAAGATTATCCTCTCCATTCATACTCTTAACTCTTAGAAGATGGAAAGAAAACCATGTACTAGAACAGAAGAATGTTACAAGGATAATGGCAAATTCAGAAAGGAAATTTGAATAATATTCAGGAGTTGTGGGGATGGGGAAGATGAAGGAAGGCCGGAGAGAAATCCAACAGGGAAGAGTAATAGAAGGCAACCAATGACAGGTTGATTTTGGCTCTTATGCCAATTTAATTTTGCTGTTTACCTTTTCATCCCACTCTTGCTGGACCTTGTATCTTTTCATACTCCTTATGGTGAAGAGGAAAAAAAAACCCACAAAGCAGGAAACTTTGTCCATCAAACATCACTTCTTTCCACTAGCTGTAGCTGTAGCTGTAGTTCCAAGATTATTGTTCATAGTGAAGACCCAGAATTATTTGAAAAAGATTACATTTCTCTTTAAGAAGGTAGTGGCATAGGTAATATGTCTTAGAATATTTTACATTAAAAAGAACTGAAAATGCAGAGGCGCTTGGGTGGCTCAGTCAGTTAAGTGTCCGACTTTGGCTCCAGTCATGATCTCACAGTTCATGAGTTTGAGCCCCGTATCAGGCTCTGTGCTGACAGCTCAGAGACTGGAGCTTGCTTCAGATTCTGTGTCTCCCTCTCTCTCTCTCTGCCCCTACCCTGCTTGTGCCCTGTCTCTCTCTGTCTCTAAAAAATGAATAAACATTTAAAAAAAAAAAGAATTGAGAATGAAAATTTGGGGAAAACTCCAGTTCTAGAACAGTTACATACTAGGAAAGGTGGTAAGTCCTTCTTCCCAGCTTTGTTCCAGAGAACCAGCAAAACAGGTATTATATTACATTTTCTGTGTATATCTTTCCTGGGTGAAGCTTGCATGTACAGTATTCCATTTTCCTGTTGAAGTAAGTGTCTTCTCTTTAACTTGAAATAGGACCCAGTGAGATATTATATGGTGTATATATGTAAACTTCATTCATCCCACTTAAAAAATGTTCCTTTGTCTATTCTTTAATCTCATCAACTGTTATTAAAGAAGCTTCATGATCTGTTTTGTACATTTATCAGTTGTTGCCTTTCGCCAACGTTAACTTGGGTAATACTTTCATCTGATGTTTTATTATTTTGTATTAGTAGAAAATGTTCAACGTCACTACTGAAAAGGAACATTCACAAAACCTTATTTCTTGAACATTTAGTCTAAAACAACTCTTATTAAAGTTGTAAGTGCTTAAAAAAAAGTTTCAGAGATGTCAGCATACCTTTGGGGCCCCCTGCCCTCTGCTGCTCCTTCAGTGCCTCCTTCACATGTCAAGCACAAGCAGAAATGAAGCGAAGTCTTCCCATTCTTCTGGACATAGTCGTTTGCTTAGGATAAAAACAGTGCAGCAGATGCTTGTAATCATTTCAGACTTTTCAGCTTGTCTGGGACATTGTGCTATCTGACATCCTTCATTACTCCTTACGAGAAAGACCCAAATAACCACAGGGGCGCCTAGATGACCCAGGCAGTTAAGCAACCAACTCTTTGATTTCAGCTCAAATCATGATCTTGTGGTTTGTGGAATCGAGCCCACACTGGGCTCGGTGCTGACAGCATGGAGCCTGCTTGAGATTCTCTCTTTCCCTCTTTGCCCCCTTCCCATCTCAAAATAAATTTAAAAAATAAACTTAAAGACACAAATAACCACAAAGCAAGAATTTTAAGAAGCCATAAAGAATTGGGGCTGGGGCGCCAGGGGGGCCTGAGTGGGTTAAGCATCTGATTTCGGCTCAGGTCATGATCTCAGGGTTTGTGAGTTTGAGCCCCACTTCAGGCTCTGTGCTGACAGCTCAGAGCCTGGATCTGGCTTCAGATTCTGTGTCTCCCTCTTTCTCTCCTCCTTCCCTGGTCACACTCTGTCTCTCTCTCAAAAATAAACAAACATTTAAGAAAATTTAAAAAAAAAATAAAGAATTGGGGCTGAATATAATGCATTTGGATTTTAGAGACAAAAATGGCCAATTTTATGAGGTAGGAGTGATCAAAGGTACATTCTCCATGTGTAATCAGATGATTAGTAAACACTTTGTCATAGTGGAAGGTGTAACATGACAATTGTTAGTGAGATGTTAGTAAGAAAAGTATAAGTTAAATCGTTTTAAAATGATGGTTTGTTTGGTTCATATATCTCACTTATGGTCTTATATTTGTCATCTGGTAGTCTTTCTACCTGTTCAATCACATTAGAACTTAAGGATCAGGAGATTTCAATGTTCTAAAAGGATTTCTTTTTTACTGTCACTGTTGGAGGCCTATAGGAGAGAAGAAAAGTTAAATCTGTTTTACATTGACTGATGAATGAATGTCAGCAGTGTCCACCCAGCACTTCATTGGGACAGTTGAGTAATGTGTGATTAATTGGTGACATTAAGAAAAGTTATAGAAAGAATAACTTCTTCTGACCTTATTTTATTTTATTTTATTTTTAAGATTTGTAGCCAAACCATGTGCCATCGCCCTCAACATTCAGGCCAATGGACCACAGATTGCCCAGCCCAATGCCATTCTGGAAAAGGTCTTCACTGCAATTACGAAGGTATGATTGCCTTTTTGGGTGGTATGAGTTATCATGACCACCATTCTCAATCTGAAATTATTTGATCCCTTCTCTCCTGGGTTCGAGAACTAATTGCCCAGCTTCATCCTGGAAAGTGTGCTCTTGGAAAGCGTGCAAACATTGTGACTAGGCCAAACAGGTAGAAGCTGAATAAATGTGGGCATGTTTGAGACCTGTTTATTTATTCTCACATTGATTTTAGAAGCTGGTCTGTAAAGAACAGTCTAGATTAGATTCTAGTGATTAATCTAATTTTGTGTCTCTTTTAATCTCACATGACATGAAGCAGTACATATAATGGTTGGATGGGATTTTGTGGAGACGACTGGGTAAAGCTGAGGAATATAATTAATGTACAGGCATACGTTGGAGATGTCGCGGGTTTGGTTCCAGACCACTACAACAAAGCAAATACCACAGTAAGGCATGTCAAATGAATTTTTGGGTTTTTCCAGTGCATATAAAAGTTATGTTTACATTATACTGTTATCTGTTAAGTGTGTGCAGATAGCAGTCTGTCCAAAAGACAATGATGCCTTAATTTGAAAATATTTTATTGCTTAAAAATGCCAATCATCATCTGAGCCTTCAGCAAAATTGTAATGTTTTTGTTGGTGGACACTCTTGTCTCCATGTTGATGGCTGTTGACTGATTAGGGTGGTGGTTCCTGAAGTTTGGGGCGATTATGGCAACTTCTTAAAATAAGACCGTAATGAAGCTTGCTGCATTGATCAGCTCTTCCTTTCATGAAAAATTTCTCTGTAGCATGGGATGCTGTTTGATAGCATTTTGCCCACAGTTGAACTTCTTTCAAAATTGGAGTCAGCTTTACCAGCTTTATCAGCTAAATTTATGTAGTATTCTAAATCTTTTCTTGTCATTTCAACAATCTTCAAAGCATCTTCACCAGATGGAGATTCCATCTCCAGAGACCACTTTCTTTGTTCATTCATAAGAAGGAGCTTCTTACCCATTAATATTTTATCATGAGATCTCAGCAATTCAAATATAATATTAATGAAAATGTTTGAAATATTGCAGGAATTACCGAACTGTGAGGTAGAGACACAAAGTGAGCCAATGCTGTGTTAAAAAGAATGGCACCGATAGACTTGTTTGATGCAGAGTTGACACAAACCTTCAATATGTAAAAAATGCAATTATCTGTAAAGTGCAGTAAAGCGAAGTGTGATAAAACAAGGTTTGCCTGTACGTATGAAAGGAAGTGCCCATTTGCTTCTAGCATGGCCCTTGTGTTCCAGCAGTTATGAGACACAGGCAGATGTAAACAAAAGAGGGAATAATTAAAGGACAGAAGAGTTGCAAGATGAAAGAATGAAAGACAAGGATCTAGAGAGTTATAAGTTATAGATTCACTGCAGAGAAAACAGAAGAGATTATCACTGTGGTGAGAGTGAAAGCCAAACCAGGAGCAGGGAGAGGAGAGCAGGGGAGGGGGCAGATCTTTGCCCCTCCACTGATATCACCTTAAGAACAAAGAGGGGAGGAGAAAGAAGCCAGAAACCCTCCATCTAAGGCTGTGAGAAAACAAAGCACATCACAGCATCCCAAGTATTTTTTTACTCCTATATTGCCCTTCATCTTACTCTTGTATAGACAAGAAAGAAGGACAGGAGGAGTGTAGTATTCTAGAAGTATTGTGTGTTCGTACATTAAATGGTTCATTTTCCCTTTTTCATTTTTCTGGGAAAATTAGGCTTTTAAAATGTGATTTGACAGTGTTAAGTTTTATTCCTTTTTTGGTATTTGTATTGCTAACCATTTGTATTACTTGTCTCTTGTCTTAAAACTATTAATTCACATATTCAAACATTTTTATTTATATTATGGTCTTTATTTCTGCCAAGATTTTCTAGGATTTTCCCCTCTATCCTTTTAAAAATGATATTTTTCCTGGAGAAGTAGAAGAAAGCACTAGGTACTTCTTATATCTCTGTCAGGAAGAAGAGAAGAATGTATTGGGAAAAGCTCTTCTGGTAGTTTTATGGGCTGGTTTTAGATTACCAAGTTCTTACCTGAAGGGGCACGTATCTTAATGGTACTTAAAGGAAGAAAATATTAAGAAAAAACTTGTATTTTCTTTGAACATAGCAATTTGCTGCAGCAAACAGTTCTTTCCCTCTGAAATAGCAGAAGTGTAGGAAGTTATCAGGTTTTTAAAAATGAGATTATAATATATTAGTGTTTGTCTCGTGAACTACTCTGAATGCATAATAAAATGAGTCTACCCAAATGTTACATGTCCCCTTAGAAATTCTACAGTGGACATTTTATTCCCTTGCCTTATGTTTATTGTGGTTACTGGAGAAATTTCCTCTATAAAGGTAGTAAAAGGAATTTGGAGTCATGTTGACGGCTCTAGAGAATATTTGCTTCCAGCTAATTTTAATCATCTGTCTTAGTTTTCCAAGGTGATTCTTTTGGACATTTTTACATGATTAGAGAGGAAGCCTCATGATTTAAATGTAGAGGCAGCAAAAGTTGGACCAGTTGTTCCTTGAATTCTTTATAGTTGTCCAGTGTTATGTATGATCTGAGAAAGTAACAGGCCAGTTGACTAGAGTAGAAGTAGCAACATATGGAGAGATTAAACACTGTACGTATTTGAGTGACCATTCACCAACCTGGCCTTGACCATGATTCCGGGTCACCTTTGGAGAAGGGCATGGTTATCATCTTTCAAGAATGTAGGGGCGCACTCTCAGAACCTTCAAAATCTGCGATGCATAGGACATAATTTGTGGGGCCAATGCAGAATGAAAATGCAGGGCCTCTTGTTCAGAAAGCATGAAAAAATGCCATTTAAGGCATAAAAATATAAAGCTTTTTTTCTTTTCTTTCATAGATTCTTTTTCTTGACCTGTCAACGTGTTTTTTATTTGTTATTTAATGTCATGCCCCCTCAGGCATGGGGATATTCATGAGGCAAGTGTAGAGCCTCACATGTCCTGGGGACCCCACACTATGACTTACTGAACACACAGCCCATTAGCTGTGTCCAGACTGGGCCGATGTGCCTGCCCCTCTCTGGCCAGAGGTAGAGAAGTTGAGACCGGCTTCACCCCTTTTGATGGGCCTACTGCCCCAACCCCCAGGGCACTGGTGACTGCCAAGTGTATTGCAGTCTCTAGAGCAGGACACACTTGGCAGCTGGATTGGGGTGAGCAAGTGTATCGTCCCCACTGAGTCACCTGCCAAATGCATCAGGGCACTGCCACCCTGGGGTGCAGGCAGCTACCCCCATGTCCCATGCTGAGACACCGCAGGTATACATACCCAGTTCCAGCCCTTTTCATGCTTGCCCCTGGGGCAGCAGTAGTCACTGGGCAGAAGCGGGAAGGAGTAGGAGGTCTGGGGAGCCAGGGGACAGAGAACTAAGTTCCCCAGAAGTAGTTGGGGGAAGTGGTGGGACTGTGTGTGAGCCAAGACTCTGAGCCCTAACACGTGTTCCTCTGTCTCATTGGCCTTCATATACAAAATACAAATTCCATAACAAAATTATTAAGAATTTCAAGATAGCTGCCATAGAACTTGAAACCCCAAGCACGAGCCTTTCTGAATTGTGGATCCCTGTGTGACCGCACTGGTACATGCCCTGTGTAGTTCTCATCTATGTAATTATCTGATAAATAGGTAATATCTGTTTGTCTCTCTGTATATCTGGTACAAACAAATGTGCGTGTGCATAGTTGTTTATTTATATTTATTTATTTATGTTTGGGGTCTCCTGCCATACTATTGGCACATATCTATAATCCTAACAGCCTTACTTTTCTAAACCTATCAATTCTTGAGCCACTGAGGAAAAAAATATATATGTCAGCTGTGAAACCAGGTTTTATGACACAGAGAAACCATACCATCATCCACTTTTGGTATGTTACTCTATATCTTAAAAATTATAGGCAAATTTCGTATAATTTGTTCTCCCTTATTCTCCTTTTATATCTGTCTCTTTCTTTCCTTTTTCCTCCCAGTATTGATTATGAATATTAAGGTCAGCCTAGGTATTTCTGTATAAAAATGTGTATATATGTCAGCATTGTTCATTTCTTTCCTTGGAAATCTTAAAAAAGGAAAAAACTAAGGAGAACAATTAAAAATGCAAAACATTTAAAAAAACGCACACAAAGAAGAAGGAGAATCTCCCAAACTCTATTTTTGGCAAACCAGTAGATACATATCTCTAAATTTCAAAATATATATTAAGGCTAACAAAAAAAAAAACAAAACAGTTGGTGGGTTGGGCAGAAGCCAAGCAAGAGGAAGTGAAGAGCATGGAGTGGGGGTAGCTCTCAGGAAAGCCAGCAAAAGACAGCTTCTAAATGTGAGGGAGACAAAAGCTCTAACCAGTGTTTGCAACATTAGATACAGAAACTGGTGAGAAGGCCGGAGGTTGTCCTCCTGAACTCAGTTTAATTCAGAGAACTGGAAGAAGTTCACAGACAACAGTGTGGATGGCACATTTTCAGGAGATGGTCTCCCTTGGTGGCAGCTGAACTACACGAGCATTCTCCCTGCTCTGCATACTCCCAGGAGCTGGTCAAAAAACTCTGATGGACTCAATGATGAGTAATAAAGAAGGAACACACACAACATCGAAGACAAGGAAAAGAATGTGTAGCAGTGCTTATTAACAAAAATTGTTAGTGGAAAAATGAGGCCACAAGGCAAATGAAAATTGTGATTAAATATTTTACCATAAACTAAAAAAAAAAAAAAAATAAGCAATAACTCTGTGAAGGAAAACCACAAAAAAAGAAATGTAAGACCTAAAAAAAAAATAGTTGGTCAACAGGAAAAGGGACTCATTGTGAGCTGGTAGCTTCAGGAAAACATACTAAAACTATCATAGAGGGGCACCTGGGTGGCTCAGTCAAGTACGCGTCCAACTTCAGCTCAGATCATGATCTCACTGTTTGTGAGTTCGAGCCCTGCATAGGGCTCTGCACTATCAGTGCTTGGGCTTCTCTCTCTTTACCTTTCTCTCACTGCCTCTCCCCCAGGTGCACTTTCTCTTTCTTAAAATAAATAAAATAAACTTTAAAAAATAAAAATAAAAGAAAACTATCACAGAAATGAAGACAAAATTGGAAAGAATACAGGTAACACAAGACACTTCAGAAAACTCAGCAAGAAACATGGGAGATAGAAAACTGTTAAATGAGACAAAAAGTGCTAAAAATAATTACATCTTTAGATTGAGCAGATCCAGCATCTGTATTATCAGAGTCCCGTAAGGAAAAGCAAAATAAAATAAATATTGAAAGATATAATTCAAGAAAATTTTCCTAAAATAAATGGGGATTTGTTTTAATATGTTAATGAAAATGCAGTAAAAATTGACCCAAGAAGGTTAACTTATTGGACTTGAAAAACAAAAGAAAGAATTCTTTGAGAAGCCAAGGCAAAAATCAAATCACTTAACTAGCAAAAAAATATCACCATGACTTTAGTCTTCTTTATAGCAACATTTCCAACATTTTCAAGGAAAATGTGAACTAAGAATTTTATATTTAGGCAAATTGGTTTTATGCTGTAAAAGTTAAAAACAAACAGATTTCAACATGCAAAAATATGAGGGAATTGTTCTCATGAGTCCTTTTTGAAGAAAGTATTATAATCATTAATTTTAGCCGATCAAGAGGTTACTGGAGTGTTGGTAAGTTTTGGATACATTTCAACTGTTGAAAGAGAGAAAGAAATGTGAGGATCAGGATGACAGCACAGAATGTAAACGTTCATATGCGTTCACATAGAAGTGATACAACTAACAGTAATGGGGGTGGGGAGAAGAAGGTGAGAGGTAGAATACATTCACTAATCGCATAATCTCTAGTAGCTGGGAGTGAAAGCAAATCAGTTTAAGCAGCCAAATTGAGTAATAGAAGTACAAACATATTTAACAGTATAAGAGTAAACTGTAAAAATGATAAAATTATTGATTAATATTGGGTGGGGTAAGGAGAGGAAATATGGTAGTTTTAAATACTGCTTATGTGGAATTATTGACTGAAAACAAATAGAAGAGTATTGTAATTATGAATAACCACTAGAACAAAAATTACCCACAGAAAGGAAGGAAAGTAAAACAAACACTACTTGGTTTGTCATTTTTTTTTTTACCTATCAAAACAGAAAGCATAACAGGATTAATGTGAGGGAACTATAAACAAACATTCAGTTATATCAATATGTGTAAATGGGTTTGACTCCTCTAACTATTTTAGTTTTGGGTCCTTCAGATAAAGTAATTATAAATATTGAAAATAAAAGTATGAGTAAAGGTATATAGACAAATACAGATAAGTAGGGTTTTTGTTTTTACATAAAAGTGGAAGTCAGACCAAAAAGGAATTAAGTAAAATGAAGAATTGGCTTTTTATTGCCAGAAGGTACAGTTCATAATAAAGATAAAATAGTTCTGACTAATATGCATTGAATGTCAGTGTATCTATATACTAATAAAAAAGAATGAAAAGAAATAATAGCAGGGAATTTTAATTTACCTCTGAGTCATGACAGATCAAGTGAACAAAATGTAAAACTGAAGATAGAAATTCTAAGAGGCATAATTAATGAGGAAGATCTAAGTGGTACATTTAGAACTGCATCCTGTCAGCAATACCGGAGTCCACGGTGGTCCCACCAGACAGCACCGTGTTAGCGTAGAAATCCTTCCAGATATCAGCATCACACTTCATGATGGAGTTGAAGGTGGTCTTCTCAATGCACAGACTATACTTTCTTTTAAAGAACCTATTAAACATCTACAAAAATGACCTTTATTATATATACAAAACTGAGATAAATTTTAAAAATAGGCACAACTTAATAATACTAGAACTCAGAAACCAGAAAACCTGTTGCTCTCTTAATCAACTCTTGGGTAAAAATAGAAATTCAGAATATTTGGTAGCAGTAATGATAAAAACACTACTCATTTGTACTGTGCCAAAACAGCGCTCAGATGAACATTCAGATGAAGTATATACATATATGAAGTTAAACACTTAAGCATTAGAAAAAGAACAGAACAAAGGCAAGCAGAAAGCAGAAATTAATGATAAATGCAGAAATTGTGTTAGCAAAACTATAGAATTGAAAATCAATTCAAAAGTACCTTATCTGTTTAATTTTTTTTTTTTACAGAAAGTCAGCTAGTCCAATCAAAAAAACAAAGCACAAATTACAGCATCATAATTAACAACATAGTAATCAACAGTCACAGAAATGGAGGAAAATGAAAAGGATATATTTCTGTTAATATGGAAAATAAAATATAAAAACTTGGGTAAAATGGTTATCATTCTAGGAAAATATAATTTACCAACTATATATATATATGTGTGTATATAAAGATTAAAATCAAGAGCTAAACTGCAAAACAGGATGAGGCTCAGATCCTCTCATAAGAAAAATTCTAACACACTCTTAAAGAGCAGATAATTCCCATGGTATTTTACACTGTACCAAAGCATAGGAAATTAAGGAAATTATCCAGATTCCTTTTTTATGTAGCAGCGAAACATTAATTTAACATTAAAGTCTGACAATGATTTAACCAAAAAAAAAAAAAAAGAGTAGAGACCAGTTGGACTTAATATCAATGAAAAGTCCCAAATAAAAGTTAGTAAACAGAACCTAACAACACAATAAAAGAATTGTTTAACATTACCAGAGAGGATTTATTCTAGGAATGCAAGGTCTTCCCTGAATTCAACATTACACAATCTATGTAATACACTATATTAATTGATCTAAGGAGAAAAAGGGTATGATCATCTCCATGGATGCTGAAATCTAACATTATTGTGATTAAAATAAATTTATCTAACTAGGTAAATGTGGTGTTTTTTTTAACACAATAAGTCTATTTGTATGTCAGTTCCAAATCTGGCCTGTTGCTTAATAGGAACAGTGGTATTCCCATTAAAGTCTGGAACAGATAGAGATGGAAAACCATTGTTCTACATAGTGCTAAGTTTTACACTGAATTAGCGAATAGGTAAGAGAAAGAAAATAAAGGCATAAACATTAGAAAGGAGGTGGTAAAGCTATTGTTACGTGAATTTGAATCCTTCCTGTATTTTAGGTACTGGTGAAAAAAGATACGAAATTTTCCTTTGTTTGCAGAGCTTACATTCTGATGACATGTTATTATATGACTATACACGTGGAAAATTAAGGAATCAAGTGAAAACTTACCACAAACAATACCAGAAAAGATAATATCCCTAGGAATAAATGTAACAAGGATGTGCAAGGTGTGTGAGGAAAATTTTCCAACACTGTTGGACACAAAAGACAAATTGAGTAAAGATGTCAATTCACCCTACATTAACTTCTTGAACATTCAGAGTAGGAAAGGCTTTTGTTATTAATGACCCCAAATTCAGAAGTTAAAGCAGGAAAAAATGGTAAGTTCAGATATGTTTTTTAAAAACTTCAAGAAAACAAACAAGCAGAAAACCCCATAAGCAAATTCTACAACACAAAGATACACTGGTACAAAGTACAACCTGTGGTACAGACACAGATTAACACATGAAGAAACTCTACAAATCAGTAAAGAAAATACCTACAAATCAAGAAAAACTGGGCAATAGGTATGAAAAGACTGTTCATAAAAAGGAAGTGTTAATGGTTTTTAAAATGTGAAAAGGTGCTTCTTTCATAAAAAGAGGAAATCAAATTAAAAATATACTGAGACGGGCACGGGGGTGGCTGAGTCAGTTAAGCAATCTGACACTTGATTTTGGCTCAGATCATGGTCTCATGGTCGTGAAATTGAGCTCCATGTCAGTCTCTGCGCTAGGCGTGGAGGCTGCTTAAGATTCTCTCTCTCCCTGTCCCTCTGCCCCTCCTGCTCTCAACAGATACACTGAGACTATATATATATGATATATATATGATATATATATATATCATATATATATACGTATATATATATGTTATATATATATACGTATATATATATATATCAGACTGAAAAAATTGAGAAATCTGATAACATACTCTATTGGCAAGGCATTGGGAATTGGGCACTTTTGCTTATGAGAGTATAAATTGGTAAAATCATTAGCAAGGGTGATTTTTTAATATATAAATAAATTGCAAATGCATAGTTCTTTGATCTCCAGGGTTCACTTCCAGGAATTTATCTCTGTATGTATGCCTGCATAAAATGACCTGTCATAAGATTATTTATTACAGCATTGTTTATAGTTAGTGGAAGTCTGGAAACTACTTAAAGATCCATTAACAGGAGAGTGGATAAGTAAACTATAGTATATCCTGACAGTTCTACAAAAGAAAGAGGGCATTCTTTTTTTTTTTTAATGTTTATTTATTTTTGAGAGAGAAAGACAGAGCATGAACGGGGGAGGGGCAGAGAGAGAGGGAGACACAGAATCTGAAGCAGGCTCCAGGCTCCGAGCTGTCAGCACAGAGCCAGATGCGGGGCTGACACCCATGAACTGCGAGATCATGACCTGAGCCAAAGTTGGACACTTAAATGACTGAGCCACCCAGGTGCCCCAGGAAGGCATTCTTTATATTCCAAGATACATTGTAAAGTGAAAAACGCAAAGTTCAGAATGATACATGTAGTATGCAAACATTTGTGTGACACAGGTCATATATGAATACATATTCAATTTATTTATATTTGCACAAAATAACTCTGGAGAAGAAGCTGATTTAATAACTGGTTAGCTGGTAGGAAGAGGGAGAGTCATAGGAATAAAATGGGAAGGTGAAACTTTGGATAAGTTTTAGTTTGTGAACCATGTGAATGTTATACCTATTTAATAAGCTTAGAAAACAAATTAAAGTTAAAAATGAATTCTTCTAGAAAATGGTGTAGCCAAGGTATAGAGTAAGATGTAAATTTTCTGTCTTCCCTGTTATTTTTTAAATTAAGACAGACATGAAAGGAGAGTGTAGATGGTGTCATGACTAATAAAGTCACGTGAAAGTACACACCTCCTGAAAGCTGGCAAATGACTTTCACAAACAAAAACTCAGCACATTTTATAACCTCAGTCATGATACTGAGGCCACTTACTGTGTTTCCTGTGTATCTGTCATCTAAAATTGCTCGAGATGTTTTGATAAGGTGTCATCTGTGCATCCTACCCTTATAATTTGAAGCTGGTTGGCCTGCCTTCCCCTCCCCTGCTTTTGGTTATTTTCTCTGCTCATTAACAGCTCCTTAGCAGTAAAGATAGAATAAATAAAGGAAGAGAACACAGCTTAGTTTTGTTGTGTGGCAGGGCACATTCACATAACTGTTGGCAGGATGCTCTTTAAGATATTGAGGAGAGGGTAGGGATAGGAAATGGGAGAAACACATTTACTGACTTAGACATATTTTTTACATTCGGTCATCACCACAGTCCCATTTAGGTGGATAAATAGCCCTGACAAGTGAGGCAACCGAGGCTCAGAGGTCATTACAGTGAGGAATTGAACCAGTCTGTTTGTTGCCTCCTAATGTTAGAGAAATGACTGAGAGACAGAATAGTATCATCATATGATGAGCATAAGTTGGGTCTCTTCCCCATTCACCGTGTTTGTGTCTTCAAGGAATGCATAGTTGTTGTAAATTTTGATGGGGATCTGATCAAAAGGAATGAACAAGAAGAGGGGTAGAAGAGGGATTTGTGAAAAACAGAGCAGAGAGAGAGAGACAAGGAAGAAAGAGAACACCTGTTTTGTAGTAGAATTGGTACCTTAGGCTAAAGTGAGCTATGAGATTATTTCGTGCTTTTGTCTGTCCTACATTACCCTCATGTGTGATAATTGGGTATAGCATTTTTTTTTTCCTGAGAAAGTGAGACATGTGAATTATGCCTCTTAACTCCTTTCCTTGAAGGCTGATGGAGCTGACTCAGCCAGTTGGCTCTTTCATCGCATCTCCATTGCTGATAAGGAATGCAAGCATTAGAGGAGAGTCTAGGTGGCTCAGTTGGTTAAGTGGCTCACTCTTGGTTTCGGCTCAGGTCACAATCTCGCAGTTTGTGAGTTTGAGCCCTGCATCAGGCTCTGCGCTGTTAGTGCAGGGATTTTCTCTGTCTCTCTCTCTCTCTGCACCTTCCCTGCTCGTGTTCTCTCTCTCTCTCCGCATAAATAAACTTGAAAAAAAAAAGTGCAAGCATTAGAGCAAGATTCACGTTTTTCACTGTTGTTTCGTAATGAGTAACTTTTCTTCTCCTGAGTGATTATTTTTTTAAACATATTTTTTTTAGCGTTTATTCATTTTTGAGAGACAGAGACAGAGCACGAGCGGGGGAGGGGCAGAGAGAAAGGGAGACACAGAATCCTAACCAAGCTCCAGGCTCTGAGCCATCAGCACACAACCAGACGCGGGGCTCGAACTCACGAACTGCGAGATCATGACCTGAGCTGAAGTCAGATGCCCAACCAACTGAGCCACCCAGGTGCCCCCAGAGTGATTACTTATATTCATGCTACTAATGGAAGGACTACATCCTCAGTGGTAAATACAGAAATCTCAGTAGCAGGTAGTAAATAGAGGTTAAAAAAATCAACTTAGACAAGGGCAGATGTGTTTGTGGTGAAGATGAAAATGATTTTGCTGGTGCCTTGTTTCATAGCATCCTGATGAAAAGAGATTGGAAGGCCTCTCCAAACAGCTGGACTGGGATGTTCGCAGCATTCAACGCTGGTTTCGACAGAGATGCAACCAGGAGAAGCCAAGCACGCTGACAAGGTTCTGTGAGAGCATGTAAGTTGCTGTTACTCTTTTTGAAAGCAAAACCTGCCTAAGTACTCCTCCTGTCCCTAACTTAAAAATAAAGGCTTCGTGCAGGCTCCAGCAGCCCCTGTAAAGCATGCCACCTGGTGGAAAAAATAGTCCTCAAAAACTGGGGGAATAGTAGTTTGTAAGAATTTGTGATTAACGCTTTGGATTCAGTAACTGAAGTTCACTTTCTAATGTAGTTCCTACAAGGTATTGGCAGATGGTATTTTCAGGGGCCTGCGATGGTATTTTCGTCCAGCCACCTTTGAAATAGAGCACTAAAAGTTATTACTTTAATGGTTTGAATTTTAATAGAGGAGACTTTGTCAAGATGTTCTTTCCACGGGTAACAGCTGAGATGCTAAGATGTATAATCAGAGAGTCATGATTATGTCCCATATTCCTGGAGATTTAAGAAATAACTATATTATATTCCTTGGGTGAATTTAATGAAGCATTGCTTGAAGGTGGGGGGTGGAATGAAGGTCTCTTCCATTTCTGAAATGCGAACTTTATGGTGTGTAAATTATCAATAAAACTGTTAAGAATAATAAAAGACCTATAGAGAACTAGCACAGTGCCGTTTTGAAATAGTGACACTCAATGCACTGACCTAGAGGAAAGTTAGAGAAGGAAATACTGAAGCATTGAGCACATTTCCAACAAAGGGAAGGGACTGTGCCTTGAGCTCGTTGGTGCATTTGGTCTTCATCCTTTGGGATGTGACTGTGCCTTTGTCTAACAGCTCTGTGCTTTGGGAGCTTTTTTTCCTGACACCTGGTCATTTGAACAATAGTGCTGTCATTGTTCCCTTTGTTGCAGGCTCCTTCTGTTTGGGGTTAAAGTTGCATTTTCAGGTTTAGCTTTCAATTATGCCGAAAAAGTATTTTAGCAATTACAATCTAAAACTCAGAGGGAAGCCTGATGTTCTGGGAGAAGTGAGTGAGGGGAAGAATAATAACCATAAATTCCTAGGGCTGGATAAATATGGGGAGCATAAACAGGGTCTTCAGGAGGTCAGAATATTTATAAAACATGGAAAAACAACCGAGTAGATACAATCTGCACAGCCCTTCCTATAATTGAACTGAGTGGCAATTTATGGAAGAAGGATTTATGCATCTGGGCTCCTGATCAAAAGCTGGAATTGCTTCCTGGCCTGGCCCCACCACATACATGAAGGACCTGTGTTCCTTCTTTGGGCTGTGGGTCTGAGTAGTGGTGAAGCTGAGTCTTGGCATCGGGACCACATGCTGAAACTCACGTGCCATCAACTTCTTTGGTAACTCGACACTCGTCCTTTCTCTACTATACTGACTCTACACCAGTTTCCATACCAGTATGTATAGGAATCAGTCACTGAATGTTGTTCAAGTGCAGATTATCATTGAGTCGGTCTGATGGCAACCGAGGGTACATTTTTAACAAGTTTCCAGGTGATGCCACTGGTCCATGGACCACATTTTGAAGAGCAAAGCTCAACACTATACCAGTATCTATGTCTTCTCCCTGAATTCAGCTGGCCTTTATCTGCAGTTAGAATCAGCTAAAAGTATTTCTAAATGATTGATAAAGGCATGGCAATGTGAAGGCGCAACTGGGGGGGAGAGATGGTACCTAAATGTATCAATTATGATCTTTTTCCTCAAGTGGTTTATTTTAATAGTGTCAAGGAGATACAACAAATATCTGAGTATATGCACATCAGGGATATTAAACAATGAGCAGATAGACGTGTGCACGAAACAATTGGCATGGACCATCAGTAAGTAAAGATTAGAGGAGAAAGATCAGCTGTGGGCTAGGGCACGTGGCAGGGCTATTGGGTTAGAACTGAGACGGTACTGGTGGCCTTTGACTTCTCTGTTGCAGAGGACTGTGCTGATGAACTTTGTTCTGAAACTCTCTTCTTCCTTAACCTCTGGATTGCCACTAGATTCTCCTGTCCTTCCAAGAGCAACTGTTTGTATGACTTACTCTGCATTTTTCCATTTTCTTGAGTGGGCTTCTCCAGAGTCAGTCTTCAACCTCTTATTTTCCCCGCTCTACCTTCCATCCTCTGTGCAGAAGTAATTTTCTCTTGCCATCCTCTTCCAAAGTCATGTGTCCAATGACAAGGCATCGTTCTGCTGTCTCCCAGCTGGCAACTCTGACTTGCTTCCATTGCTGACTTCCCGTCACCTGTTGTTTGCATGCCTCCATTCTGTTATAGGCTAGAAGCTCAAACCAGTCATTTGCTGGGTTCCGTTAGTTCTTCATAAAGCCGCTGCTGTGGCCCAGATCTTATAGCTCTCATAGCTATCCTTATTATTTATGTCACACTCATAGATATTTTGCTACAAAAAAATTCCTAACATGCTACTATTTCCATGTTCTCCTGCCTTTAAACTCTGACTTTTTTTGCAACTGTTGGATAAATTATTAGGCTCCTTAGCCTGTTAGCTAGACTCTGATTTTCATGTGTTTGGTATCAGTCACCCAAATGACCCCTTCCTTCCAGAAGGTTGTCTTTTCACTGTCCATACTTTGTTCAATTGCTGCCATGGTTTATACTGTGCTCCTGGCATGGACACCTATGTTCCTCTGCCCTGCCCATCTATCCCTTACCCATTCTTCAAACCCGAGGCCCTCTCAGAAATGTGGCATGACTGTTGAGTGTCTGGAATGAGCATGACTTTTTTGGAATTTTAGAGTCCTCACTATAAGTGCTAGTAATTTAATATTGAGTCACATGCTTTCTTATGTGGTGATTTAACTTAACTTGTCCATATATTTTTACCCTCAGTATATAATACTTGCTCCTTGAGGGCATGAGAACCACATCTTGTTTTTCTTGCATTCTTAGTCTTTATCACCACATATATACTGCTGAATAAATATTGGTTAAATGACTGTAAGTTAAAGTGGCATTTTTTTGGAAGGATTTACTGATCTAAGTTGGCACGCTGCCTCCCCAAATGGAAAGTGCCTTTTATACACTGACTTAGCCTAAAATTTGTCTAGGAAAATTATCAAACTATGGAAAGCTCCAAGACTGTATCTCAAAGAGATTAGAGGAAGGAATGGGCTGGCAAAGGGGAACATTTAGCTAATGCGAGGCAAATAAAGCAGAATTATATTGGTCACTGTATGCACGAATGTATGCTATAGTTATTGCTCATCAATATAAAAGATGATCTGGAATAATTGTTCCTAACCAAGGGTGCACTGCATAATCACCTGATGAGCTTTTGTAAATACACATACCCAGCCCCCACCCCAGGATGTCTGAATCAGTGTGGCATCCTAGGTGAGGTCTGGACATGGATATCTTGAAAGAAATGCCCTGAGTACTTACGGCACATATCCATGGTTAAGAAGCGCTAGTCTCTGAAAAGAGATGACTGCTGTTCCAAAATACTAAAAATCAAATTAGCAAGCAAGCCAACACAGGTTTGGGACCTGAAGGTTTAGGGCCGGAATGTACAGTTTCTATAGTTTTTCTGTTCTATCTAAATTACTATTTTAGAAAATACAGAGTCCCTTCGCGGGAATTGTGTTTCATCTTGCAGCGGTGGGGAATGGCAGCAGTATGCATGCCAAACCACGCTGGTAACCATCTGCTGGCATGTCCGACTTCTGGCATACCTGTTTCATGCAGATGAGCTGAGTAGAAGTTGTTCAACAAGTAATGTGTTGAAACATTGACATGAATTTCTTTCCTTCATGCTTGATGTCAGTCATTCGCAGCTGTGATAGTTTTGATGAATATTTCTTCCCGAAGGGTTTAAATCTTTATTGGCGACTGAAATAGAGATTTTCAAGAGGAAGTAAAGAATTTATAAAAATGAGATATCCTGTGATACATTTTCGGAGGAACTCTTGCTAAATGGGAGTCATTTAGCTGGGGGATCATGCTTTGCAGCAACTGAAGTTTTACCTCTCCCCTCCCACAGTTGCATCAGGATAATAGGAAAGTAAAGAATATTGGCAATAAAAAAAATATCTGCAGCATGAAACAGGAAGAGGCAGAGATGTGTTTTCAGAATAAATGCCTTCCCTCTCATTTGTGCACTATCAGTGTTCATCATTTTTAAATATTGTGCAGTATATTTAATAGCACATGCCTGGGAATAAATATTATATATGGCTTTCATTTAAGCAGTCTCCAAATGACTTCATACTGACAGGTAGATCTCCCATATGATAATATGAAGATGTAGGGCAAGGAATATTACATTTCACAGATTAGTTCTGATTTATGTGGATTGAGGTTTGCTCAGGTGGAACCTTGTTGTAAGTTGAGGACCCGTGATTGTCTTTTCTTTAGGGATTTCATTTTAGAGTTGAGGTTGATTAAAACTACCCCCAGATGCTACCATACTTGGATGCAAGCAGGCCAAAATCTGGGAACTTTTTGAAGCTGTGACTTTATTTCTGCAAAGAAAGCTCTATGATCTTAATTTGTGATTTCATTGAACTAAGGATAAGTCAGCAATGAGAAAGGAGTGGTTTACAAAATCACCCTCCTGCTACCACTCGGTCACAGATTTTGCTATCTTTTTACTTGAACAAGTTCGCAGTGCTGTCTTGTGACCGCAATAAGAAAGTGGAACCTAATAATTGAGGGGAAAAAGAGAACAGGGCAACACAGGGAACAAGCTGAGTCAGATATCCCTTTATTTCAGATCAGTCTTTGATCTGAGGAAATGTGAACATATTCATCAAGTTGTCATAACAGTCACCTATTTACAAAAAAAACCACAACCAAGTATTTGTAAACTGCTTTAGAATCTTCCATATATTGCACACTGTGGTGAAGAACAAAATTTTGCCTAAGAGAAAATTCCGTTTTGATTATTTTCACAAACAGATCGTGACTTGAGCATTATTTACTACCAAAGTTCTCCTGAAGACTGATGTGGTGCTTTGTTTGTTTTAATGCAGTTTTTTTTTTAATTTAAATTCAAGTTAGTTAACATACAATGTAGTATTGGTTTCAGGGATAGAACTCAGTGATTCATCACTCACATGTAACACCCAGTGTTCATCCCAACAAGTGCCCTCCTTGATGTCCATAACCCATTTAGCCCACCCATCTCCCCTCCAGCAACCCTCAGTTTGTTCTCTGTCTTTAAGAGCCTCTTATGGTTTGCCTCCCTCTCTGTTTTTATGTTACTTTTACTTCCCTTTCCCTATGTTCATCTGTTGTGTTTCTTAAACTCCACATATGAGTGAAATTATACGTTTGTCTTTCTCTGACTTATTTTTCTGAGCATAATACACTCTAGTCCATCCATGTTGTTGCAAATGGCAAGATTTTGTTCTTTTTGATCGTTGAGTAGTATTCCATGGTATGTATGTGTATACATATATATATATATACACACATGTACATATATATGTATGTATATATACACACACATATACATATATGTGTGTGTGTGTATATATATATATATATATATATATATATATATATATCTCACATCTTCTTTACCCATTCATCAGTCAGTGGATAGTGGGCTTTTTCCATAATTTGGCTGTTGTTGATATAGCCAATATAGCTATAAACATTGGGGTGCATGTACCCCTTCAAATCAGCATTTTTGCATCCTTTGGATAAATTCCTAGTGCAATTCCTGCATCATATGGTAGTTCTATTTTTAATGTTTTAAAAAGTTTTATTTATTTATATGAGAGAGAGAGACAGACAGACAGAGACAGTCAGCATGAGCAGGAGAAGGGCAGAGAGAGGGGGAGAGAGAGAATCCCAAGCAGACTCTGCACTGTCTGTGCAGAGCCCGACGCAGGGCTTGAACTCATGAACTGTGAGATCATGACCTAAGCCGACATCAGGAGTTGGACCCTTAACCAACTGAGCCACCCAGGCACCCCTCTATTTTTAATTTTTGAGGAACCTCCATACTGTTTTCCAGAGTGGCTGCACCAGTTTGCATTCTCACCAGCAGTGCAAAAGGGTTCCCCTTTTTCTGCATCCTTACCAACATCTTTTGTTTCCTGAGTTGTTAATTTTAGCCATTCTGACAGGTGTGAGGTGGTATCTCAATGTGGTTTTGATTTGTGTTTCCCTGATGATAAGTGATATTGAGCATCTTTTCATGTGTTCGTTAGCCTTCTGGACGTCTTCTTGGGAAAAGTGTCTATTCATGTCTTCCGCCCATTCCTTCACTGGATTATTTATTTTTTTTGGATGTTGAGTTTGATAAGTTCTTTAAAGATTTTGGATATTAACCCTTATCTGATACATCATTTTCAAATATCTTCTTGCATCCTGTAGGCTTCCTTTTAGTTTTGCTGATTGTTTCCTTTGCTGTGCGGAAGCTTTTTATCTTGATGCAGCCCCAATGGTTTATTTTTGCTTTTATTTCCCTTGCCTTTGGAGATGTGTTGAGTAAGAAGTTGCTGTGGCTGAGGTCAAGGAGGTTGCTGCCAGTTTTCTCCCGTAGGATCTTGATGGTTTCCTATCTCACATTTAGGTCTTTCATCCATTTTGAATTTATTTTTGTGTATGGTGTAAGAAAGTGGTCCAGTTTTATTTTTCTGCATGTCGCTGTACAGTTTTCTAGTACCATTTGCTAAGAGACCGTCTTTTTTTCCATTGGATATCCTTTCCTGGTTTGTTGAAGATTAGTTGGTCATACATTTTTGAGTCCATTTCTGGGTTCTCTATTCTGTTCCATTGATCTGTGTGTCTATTTTTGTGCCAGTACCATACTGTCTTAATGGTTATAGCCTTGTAATACAGCTTGAAGTCTGGAATTGGGATGTCTCTAGCTTTGGTTTTCTTTTTCAACATTACTTTGGCTATTCAGGTTTTCTAGTTCCATACAGATTTTAGAATTGTTTGTTGTAGCTCTGTGAAGAATGCTGGTGTTATTTTGATAGGAATTGCGTTGAATATGTAGACTGCTTTGGGTATTTTACATATTTTAACAATATTTGTTCTTCCAATCCATGAACATGGAATGTTTCTCCATTTCTTTGTGTCTTCTTCAATTTCTTTCATAAGCTTTCTATAGTTTTCAGTGTATAGATCTCTTATCTCTTTGGTTAGGTTTATTCCTAGGTATCTTATGGTTTTTGGTGCAATTGTAAATGGGATTGATTCCTTGATTTCTCTTTCTGCTGCTCCATTATTGGTATATAGAAATGGAACTGATTTCTGTACATTGATTTTATATTCTGCAACTTTGCTGAATTCATGTATCAGTTCTAGCAGTTTTTTGGGTTGAATTATAGAATATCATGCCATCTGCAAATAGTGAAAGTTTGACTGCTTCCTTGCTGATTTCTATGCCTTTCATTTGTTTTTGTTGTCTGAGGGCTGAGGCTAGGATTTCCAGTACTATGTTGAGCAGCAGTGGTGAGAATGGACATCCCTGTCGTGTTCCTGACCTTAGGGGGAAAGCTTTCAGTTTTTCCCCATTGAGGATATTAGCTGTAGGTCTTTCATATATGGCTTTTATGATGTTGAGGTATGTTCTATCTGTACCTGCTTTGTTGAGGGGTTTTATTAAAAATGGATGCTGTGTTTTGTCAGAGGCTTCTTCTGCACCTGTTGAGAGGGTCGTATGGTTCTTACCTTTTCTTTTATTAATGTGGTGTATTACATTGATTGATTTGTGAATATTGAACCAGCCCTGCAGCCCAGGAATAAATCCCACTTGATCATAGTGAATAATTCTTGTAATGTACTGTTGAATTCATTTTGCTAGAATCTTTTGAGAATTTTTGTATCCAGGTTCATAAAGGATATTGGCCTATAATTCTTTTTAGTGGGGTCTCTGTCTGGAATCAGGGTGATGCTAACTTCATAGAATGAATCTGTAAGATTTCCTTCCATTTCTGTTTTTTGGAACAGTTTGGGAATGATAGGTGTTAACTCTAAATGTCTGGTAGAATTCCCCTGGGAAGCCATCTGGCCTAGGACTTTCGTTTGTTGGGAGATTTTTGATAATTGATCCAAATTTATTTGCTGGCTATGTGGGTCTGTTCAAATTTTCTAGTTCTTCTTGTTTCAGTTTTGGTAGTTTATGTTTCTAGGAATTTGTCTATTCCCAGATTGCCCAGTTTGTTGGCATATAATTTTTCATAGTATTCTCTTATAACTGTATTTCTGCAGTGTTGGTTGTATTCTCTCCTCTTTCATTTGTGTTTTTATCTGTGTGGGTTCTCTATCTTTTTTGTTTGATAAGTTCTGCTAGGGGTTTATCAATTTTGTTTATTCTTTCAAAGAACCAGCATTTAGTGTCATTGATCTGTTCTGTTATTTTGTTATTATTTAATACTAATCTGCTCTAATCTTTATTATATCCCTTCTTCTACTGGCTATAGGCTTTATTTGGTGCTCCTTTTCTGGCTCCTTTAGGTGTAAGGTTAGGCTGTGAATTTGGGGCTTTTCTTTGTTCTTGAGACAAGCCTGAATTGCAACGTATTTTCCTCTTAGGACTGCCTTTGCTGCATTCCATAGGGTTTGGGCTATTGTGTTTTCATTTTCATTTGCTTCCATATATTTTTAAAAATCTCTTCTTTAATTTTCTGGTTCATTCATTCTTTAGTAGGATGTTCTTTAACCTCCATGAGGAGGTTTAAGGGGTTTCCAAATTTTTTCTTGTGGTTGATTTTATGTTTCTTAGCATTGTGATTTGAAAATATGATTGGTATAATCTCGATCTTTTTGTACCTATTGAGGGCTGATTTGTGACCCAGTATGTGATATAATCTGGAGAATGTTCTGTGTGCACTCAAGACGAATGTGTATTCTTCTGCTTTAGGATGAAATGTTCTGAATATATCTATTAAGTCCATCTGGTCCCATGTGTCTTTAAAAGCCATTGTTTTCTTGCTGGTTTTCTGCTTAGATGATCTGTCCATTGTAAGTGGAGTATTAAGGTCCCCTATTATTATGGTATTATTATCAGTGAGTTTCTTTATTCTGTTATTAATTGATTTATATATTTGGGCGCTCCACATTGGGGGCATAAATATTTACAATTGTTAGATCTTCTTGGTGGGTAGTCAGTCCTCTTAATTATGATATAATGCCCTTCTTCATCTCTTGTTACAGTCTTTGGTTTAAAATCTAGTTTGTCTGATATAAGTATGGCTATTTTGGCTTTCTTTTGTAGTCCATTAGCATAATAGATGATTCTCCATCCCCTAAAGTTCAATCTGCAGATGTCTTTAGGTCAAAAATGAGTCTCTTGTAGGCAGCCTCTAGATGAATTTTTTTTTATTCATCTTGGTGCCCTGTGTTTTGATTGGAACATTTAGTCCATTTACATTTAGAATAATTATTGAAATATATGAATTTTGTGCCATGTATTACCTGTAGTGTTGGTGTTCCCAGTGGATGTTTTGTAGTACTTTGTAGTCTTTGTTGCTTTGGTCTTCTTTTTTTTTTCCCCTTCCACCCAGAGAGTCCCCCTTAGAATTTGTTGCAGGGCTGGTTTAGTGGTCACAAACTCCTTTAGGTTTTGTTTGGGAAACTATCTCTTCTTCTATTCTGGATGACAACCTTGCTGGATAAAGGCTGTGTCTTTTTCCCATTCAGGACGTTGAATATTTCCTGCCACTCCCTTCTGGCCTGCCAAGTTTCAGTGGACAGATCTGCTACTAACCTTGTGTGTCTACCGTTGTAGGTTAAGGACCTTTTGTCTCTAGCTACTTTCAGAATTTTCTCTTTATCTTTGTGTTTTCCAAGTTTCACTGTGGTATGTCATGGTGTTTGACCTATTTTTGTTGATTTTGAGGGTAGTTCTCTGTGCCTCTTGGACTTGAATGCCTGTTTCCTTCTCCGGATTAGGGAAGTTCTGAGCTATAAGTTGTTCAAATAAATCTTTTGCCCCTTTTTCCTTTTCTTCTTTTGGTACTCCTATGATATGGATATAGTTTCATTTTATGGAATCATAAGTTCTCTAAGTCTCCCCTTGAACTCTAATAATTTCCTCTCCCTGTTTTTTTCAGCTTCAGTATTTTGCATAGTTTTATCTTCTATATCACCTATTCTCTCCTCTTCTTTTTTTAAAAACTTTTTTTAAGTTTACTTATTTATTTTTGAGACAGAGAGAGTGGGAGAGGGAGAGGGAGAGAGAGAAAGAGAGCACATGAGCAAGGGAGGGGCAGAGAGAGGGAGAGAGAGATAATCCCAAGCAGGCCCTGCACTGTCAGTGCAGAGCCTGATATGGGGCTGAAACTCACTAACTGTGAGATGACTTGAGCCAAAATCAATAGCTGGATGCTCAACCAACTGAGCCACTCAGGCGCCCCTTAAAAACTGTTATTGGGGCGCCTGGGTGGCTCAGTCAGTTAGGCGTCCAACTTTGGCTCAGGTCGTGATCTCACAGCTCATGAGTTCGAGCCCCGCGTTGGGCTGTGCTGACAGCTCAGAGCCTGGAGCCTGCTTCTCATTCTATGTCTCCCTCTCTCTCTGTCCCTCCCCTCCTTGTGCTCTGTCTCTCTGTCTCTCAAAAATGAATAAATGTAAAAAAAAAATTAAAAAAAACACAACTGTTATTAACTCATGGGTTGTACAAAAACAGATGGTGGACTGGACTTGGCAAGCAAGCTGTAGTTTACTAAACACTTCTTTCAGATTATAGTACTATTAGCAGTTCTTTCAGAGTTTCAGGAAAGAGAATGTGGTCTTATAGCACAAGGCACAGTCATCCATTGCTCAGTGTTGCCATATAATAGAATCATTAGAACAGTTCTGTAATTAGTATGCCCATTTAATATTCTTGGCACAGGGTACCTTGATGCTCTGTAGTTTCATTTAACTCAATCAGGCCCTCTTTGAAGTTGTTAGTAGTCAGAAGACAGTATCACTTCCATTACAAAAATTCTGAAGATTAATGAACTGTAAAATAGACAGTCTGCTCTTTTGCCTTGGGTAAGCTTTTGAAAGCTTTTCCTTCCTTCTACTCCCGACCTTCCATCTGTGGCATGTGAACTCAGGTTTTCCATGTAGATTAGGCCTCCCACAGTCCTTGATGGCATATGGCTGGGCCTCTAATTTATGTGTACTGGCTAATTAAGAAAGCAGATTTTTGCTAAAAGTATCAGGCCAAACTTTGGTCAGTCTGGCTGCATATTAAGTACTGCTGGTCAGTTTTCTTTAAACCCTAAATTTCTCAAGACTCTGTAGATAGTTTTTCCAAGAATTTTATTCTTGGAGTTGGATCGAGATGAAAAGGACAGAATATACAGAGGAATCATTGAATTTATTAAGGTCTAATATTCTTATTTAATTCTTGTCTGCCATTTTTGAATCTATATGCCATATATTTATTGTTTAATCTACTTCAAAAGTTATTTCTTTTTTAAGTTTATTTATGTATTTTGGGAGAGAGAAAGCATGAGTGGGGGAGGGACAGAGAGAGGGAGAGAGAGAGAATCCTAAGCAGGCTCTATACTGTCAGTCTGGAGGCCGACATAGGGCTCAAACTCATAGACCATGAGATCATGACCTGAGCTGAAATAAAGTCAGATGCTTAACTGACCAAGCCACCCAGAAGACCCAAAAGTTATTTCTGATTTAGAACCAAATCATGAAATCATTATAATCAACTTTGATTGTAGAGGATATATAAAAGTACACATAATGTTTGTAAAGTTTGGGGAATAAACATTCCAAATAAATACTTTAACTTTTACTACTTGCACAGGATTATATTCTGTACATGTGTTCACACAGATATACATACATGCTGTGTATCTAAGAGTGGTGCCTGCCCTTCTTGGGATATCTTTATAGAACTTGCCTCAACAAAGTGCCTAAAGAAGGCTATAGGAACATTCTGTTTTAGGATCCATAAGTCGTGATTCCCTTAGTGGCAGTACAGTCAGTTGCACTGTAACATGATATACACGTTCCTAAAAATTGCCACACTGTGCAGAATTACACAACAACACAACACAACACGGGGCTTATGAGAAAAGTGAGTCAGGGCACAACACTCAAAAACTGCATCAGGGACATTAAAAAAAAGATAGGAATAATAAAAACAGCACAGTTTTATACATGTGAAGTGGTTAAGAAATACATAAGGACTATAATACATATGGTATTTTACCTTGAAAAAGACCTCAAAGTTGCTTGGAAGTTAGGGTTGGTAAGTATTGGGTGAGCTGCCATAATAAAATACCACATACTGGGCACCTTACACAACAGAAGTATATCTCTCACAGTGCTAGAGGCTGGCAGCCCAGGATCAAAGTGTCTTAGGGGTGGTTTCTCCTGAGGCTTCAATCCTTGGCTTGCATATGGCCACCTTCTTCCTGTGTTCTCACACGGTCTTTCCTCTGTGTATGTTTATTCTCAGTGTCCCTTCCTCTTCTTTTAGGACGCCATCCATGTTGGAATAGGACCCCACTCTTACAGCCTCATGTAACCTGAATTGCCTCCATAAGAGCCATATTTTCAAATATAGTCGTGTTGGGTGTTAGAGCTTCAGCGTAGGAACTTTGGGAGGACGCAGTTCCACCCGTAAGAGCGTTGGAAGTTTATAGTTCATTAATTACTATGAAGCGGTAGAAGGAGGATGATCTGAAATTTGAGAGAAAGTTATGACAGCAGGTGGATGTGGCTCATACATGTGGACTGAGGTAACTCGGAGATGTTTGAGAGGGGTATGTGTGCCCGTAGGTGTGTGTTTTGTGTATTCCGACACTGCTTGGGTCCACTGAGCACGTTTCTGAATTCACCTAGTGTTTCTGGCAGATAAGATCACACAGACGCCAGTAAGAAATTTGTATTACGCTTACGAAACAGTGGAACATATCAGTACCAGGCTTACAGCCTTGCTGTGATAGCACAGGGTAGGGGTGCAGTGGGTGAGCTCTGGAGCCGGGCAGTCTGACTTCAAATGTTACCTCAGAAAAATCTGTGGGATATTTGAGAGAGCCGTTTGGCCACCCTAAGCTTCAGTTACTTCATTGTAAAACAGGCATGTTAGCCGTGCCCAACTCATAGGGTCCTTGGGAAGACTACAGGCCTTAACCTATGAAGTGTTTGGAATGGCGTCTTGTGCACAAGGGGGTGAATGCTAGCTACCATCAACACCATCGTGTTGTCTGTTATTTGTCAAGTTGGTGTAATGAGAGCAGGAGCAAATAGCTAGTAATCTGTCATAACCATGCAATGCAAGAGCTGTAGGCATGTTATTCGGCAGAGGCAGCTCCGGTGTTTGTTGTTTTAGGAGGAGAGCTTCAAGAAGGTGCAAGGAGAATAGGTTCTTAATTTAGAATGAAGCTCTTTTATTCCCTGGAACTCCAAGAAGGCAGAATCATGTGGATTCACAGGACCGTCAGCTTGGGCTTTACTTACACACGAGAAAAAGATGCAAAATTCATCCGAGTTCAGAGCGTCAGACCCTTTGGCTTGCTGCTGTGTAGCGATGTGGCAGAAGTGGATGAGAAAAGGTGTCCTACTTCAGCAGGGAATGATGCCCGCTGTGCTGCTAGAAGCCGGGGCTTTTGAAGCACCGCACGAGAAATGTCAGAACACGCAGCGGATATCTTTGAACCACAGAGATTTAAAACTTGCCCAGGTGATTCTGAGGAAGGCGCAGCTTGCCTCTGCCAGGGGGGAGAGAGGAACAAAGCCTGGAGCTCAGTGGTGCTGGCTTTAGTAAACCCACCTCTGCTAGGGCCGGGACAGTCCCCTCAGCCTTAGGAGATTGGCATGGCTTCTGGGTGTAAGAGTTTGCTGTTAAATGTAATATTTATTGGTAACCTCCCATGTGCAGGTGAAGGTGCTGTGGAGGCAGTTGATCTTGAACAAATTTGAGGTTGGGAATTAAATGTGGCTGGTTCATGTCCAGGCTCAAGCTATTTAACCCTAATCGAGTAATTTACCTTTGCTAGGTCCCAGGTGCCTCTTTCGAAAAGGAGAAATAACTCCTCTATTTATAGGGTCATTCTGGGGATTAAATGAGAGGGTGCGGGTATAATGTGCATCTCTTAGTGCCTGTTTGTCTTTCAGCTGGGGTTGCAAAGTTGAGAAAGCAACAGTTTCTGACTTGGTGGCACTCACAGGGGCAATTGATTCTGCATATTAGCAAAGTTCAGTACATCAGATGGAGAGATATAACCTGTAATACTTAAGCGATCAGGCTCTTTTCTAGAGCCTTTTCCTTAGTGCTCTAGCTGTGGGGTTTTCTGGGTCTTTTATCTTAATATGCCATCAGGAGAACCATATTAAAAAATTTTTTTTAATGTTTATTTTTGAGACAGAGAGAGACAGGGCATGAACGGGGGAGGGTCAGAGAGAGAGGGATATACAGAAGCCGAAGTAGGCTCCAGGATCCGAGCTGTCAGCACAGAGCCCGACACGGGGCTTGAACTGACAGACTGTGAGATCGTGACCTGAGGTGAAGTCAGATGCTCAACCAACTGAGTCACCCAGGCGCCCTGGGAGAACCATATTTTAGATTGTTTGAAGAGGAAGCGCTTTGTTGCTTCCTCTCGGGAGTCCAGTCCACCTTGCCCTCTTTTTCTGTTCTTCTTTTCCTTCTCCCTGCCTCCCTGCCTCCTTCCCTCCCTCCCTCCCACCTCCTGCTGTTACAGGGGCAGGTGCTTTCTGCTTCCTCCTGGCTATTCACCCTTCTGTGATTAGCTTGTGGGGGCCACATCCCTTGTCAAAGGGTGGACAGGGGACTTCATAGAATCCTCGACCATTTCTAATTTGACTGTAACTGTCTTAAAACTTGGCACATTGCACTTGACTCCTGAGATTTGAATACAGCACCTACTAATTAGGGGGTGAAAGTGTTTGTGTGTAGGATGTGGTAGTAAGGGTAGGCACTTGGACAAAGCAATGGGAGGTGCAGCTGTCCCCCCTTTTGGAAGATTTGGGCAGATTCCAAGTGACTTTTGGGGAAGAAGGTCTTAGAGGTTGTAGGCCTTCCCAAATTTAAATTCATAAATGAGCCTTCTACAAGATTGGAAACTTACCTAAAAGCAACTAAGGCCAGTTGTTTTGATTTTAAATGCAAGTTGAGCTGCTGGCATTGTATATAGGGCTGTCACGCTTTGAGAGAATTAAGGTATTTTAGAAAAATCACTTTAAAATTCGGTCAGCATTTCATATTTTGCCTCTCTCCTGTCTTGCAGCAGTTGCCAACTGATGGGAGGCTATATATTGCTCTTAGGGCTCAACTACATAGAAGGGTATGGAACTGTGCTGCAGAGCTTATGGTGTGAGTGAGACCATTGGTGTAGCATCACACACATCTTCCTTCATAGGTTATCACTAGCCTCCGAATTGGCATTAAAGGGTAGTGCACAAGTCTTGGACATATCACTTCATCCTTCAGCGTTCTGATAACTCCTGTACTTATCCCCAGGTGGAATAAAATTGCATATTTTCATCTTACGTATGATTATATAACTAGTCTTCTTGCAGGTGTTAGTGGACACCTGTGCTGGTAGGAGACATAGACCCCAGGCAGGGAGAAAGATGTTTACTAACGTTATGTTATATTCCGGGTACCATAATGGGGCCTTTGCAATTAATCCTCACAGCTACCCTCTGTAATATGTTAGGTGTTACGGGCCCTTCTTAGTCGTGAAAAAACGGAAGCAGGGAGAGGTAGAGTAATTGAGCGCCACTCGGCTAGAAAGTGACAGCTGGGATTTGTACCCAGGCTCGCCCAAACCTGGGACTTGTTAGAAAAAGCTCAGGAACACAACATGTTATCACATTCAGAGCAAATACAGAAAGGGACACTTGGTGTTCTATTTGCATATGGCAGTCTCCTTTCCTTTCCTTTCTCCCTCCATTTATGAAAGATTGGAATTAAATTTTCTTGCTGTCTCTTTGGCATACCAATTGCACTTTTAGTTATTCTCTTCTAGAGCACTACACTTGGAGACTTGTTATTTTCACTATTTGCATTCCTCTCTGCTATTAAACTGTCCAGCGCCTTGACTGCTGGCACTTCTTATTCTAAATCTTTTCATCCCCACAGGTCAGCACAATGCCCGGTGCTTTGTAAGACCCCAGTAAATGTCTACGGGATGAATCAATTATTTAGATTAGGGACTGGACTGAACCTGTAGGGACTAAGGGACTGAGTGTAATTAAGAAGAAGCTCAAGTTTGATGTCTTTCAAATAATCGTAGGAAGATTAAGGTGGGAGGGAGGAGGTGGGAAGGGCCTTCTGGAGGAGGCGACACAGCTGGATTTTTAAGGAGGATGACAGTGTCCAGGTCGAGAAAGAGAAGGAGGGTGCCAAAAGCTGTTCCAGGCAATGGAACTTGCCCGAAGAGCAAGGTGGGCTTGGGGAACTCCAGTCAGCACGAGTGGTGAATAGGACAAGGGAAGCCGGTCGGCAGCAGCATCCCTATTGCCAAGTGAAGGCCCTGGGCATCTTCTCCTACACCTTCCTGTCTACGCATCTAGGGCCATCTGACCTTCTGTTCTAAAATGTCCTTGTTGGGGCGCCTGGGTGGCACAGTCGGTTAAGCAGCCGACTTCAGCCAGGTCACAATCTCGCGGTCCGTGAGTTCGAGCCCTGCGTCGGGCTCTGGGCTGATGGCTCGGAGCCTGGAGCCTGTTTCCGATTCTGTGTCTCCCTCTCTCTCTGCCCCTCCCCCGTTCATGCTCTGTCTCTCTCTGTCCCAAAAATAAATAAACGTTGAAAAAAAAAATTAAAACGTCCTTGTTTTGCCTGCATTCACAAAAATCTCATGTTTACTAAGTGTTTGGCTCATTGGCGAATGGAATCGGTGTTTATTGCCAGTGCGTTATACCAATGTATATGGCACAGTTTGAACCCTTGTATTTTTTTGTTGGAAAAAAGACTTGCTCATTGAACATGAGTCTCTCATTGATTAGACATATGTGATGGAGATGATCTTGAACAGGCACCTTCTGTGTTCCTTGTGAAGTCCATCTTCCTGCCTTTATCTTGTTTTCTGAAGAGGATAATATAGTGCTTAGAATCCGCATAATGACTTCTCCCCTTTTTTTTCTCACCTCCCATACAAACCTGCAAAAAATTAAACATCCAAAGGAAAAAAGAAAGAAAACCACATTATCACCTCACTATTAGCTATATCGGCTGCATCATATTTTACAGAGAAAAAAATCAGGGTATGGGACCCATGATAACTGGTAGTATGCCATTGACTCAGCACTCTGCAGTCAAGGTTCAACATTAAAAAAACAAAACAAATTAGGACATGCGGTCAGAAAAGCATGAATGTGCTTTTATGGTTTGGAGCAATTGAATATTAGAAATCAAGATTGTCTCAGAAAATCCAGAAAGAAATCATGGGGCCCCATGACTGAATTCACTTCAGTTTCCCAAATGGTTACAGAGGACTTTATGTGGCTGGGGCTGGGTGCTGGGGGATTTAAGGTAAAAAGGAAAAAACTGCTATTCTCTGGCATTCAGAGTGTAGGAGGGCAAAAGGCACAACAATTTAGAAAAGAGCTACAGAAAAGAGCTACAGAGCTACAGAGCATCCTCTCCCTGGGGACAGGGCTGAGTCATTGGACTGTAATAAGTACTTGTGGGTTAGCAAACCAAAGTTGGGATAAATAAATCTAAGAATTGGCCAATGTAAACAGCATCTTATGAATGCATTTATGATGGATTTGGGGACAGAATTAAAATTGAAGTATATAAAATATTGAATTTTATTTATAGAATCTTTTATCTTTCAAAAGAACAAATTCGTCTGGTGATATCCATGGAATAACAAGTGGTCTCCTTGTAATGGGATTCTGCCAGAACTTCCTACCATGAAGCATATACCATTAAACTTCCCTGTGTTTATTACTGTTCTGGGTGCTAGGAGAGTCACTTTGCCTGCAAATTCCTTACTTATGGGGAACTGTATTTGGTGCTCTAGATAAGGTTATTTGGTGCAACTAGCTTTCATCCAGAGCCGTCATTGATCTTTCTTTTCTGTCTCCTTTTCTTCTCTGTGGGTGGGAGGCTGAGGACTGGGATAGGTGAAGGGCTGGACGGGTGGGAATAGTGTACGCGCTTTCTACATTACATCAGGTCCAAACCAATGATTTGAAGATTGGGATACTGTTTGCAGTAAGAAATTCTCAACGTGTGGGCACTGTGGTACATGCTGTGATTTGTGAGGTATGAGAAGCACTGGTCTGCACCTGCAGCACTAGTTAACATGTCCATACAGATTTCAAGAAGTAGCCAGATACAGAGTTTCCTCCAAAGTTGTTCTTCACATGTATACTTTTCAGCAGATACTCTTGTTTTTCTTCTGTTACTCATTGAAGTGGCAGTTCTCATGTAATGTTTTCTCTCTCATTGTGAATTTTAGTTGTGGAAATGTGTCCGACTTGATTTTTGTTCTTATTTAATTCTGAAATAGGACTTGAACCTGTGTGTATCATTTCAATTTGATTCAAAATACGATATTGTTTTATCTTAAATTATGAAGGGTTCACATGAATCTTGGCTAAACCTCTTGTGTTCTAAAATCTAAAAGTTTTTCTTGCTTCATGAATTTAAGTGTTCCTATTTCTGTGTGTTCCCAGTACTTAGGTAGTTCAATAAACATTTTTTGGGGGGGAGCCTTTACTACATGCTGGGTTCTGTATCAGGATGCTAGATGGATATTAGGACCTCTTTCCTTGATGGATTAATGACAGTATCTCTTTACTTCACCCTCTAAACCTGAATTCCTTATCTGTAAAACAGGGTAATAATCTTAAAAACCTGACAGAATTTTTATAACAATTAAATAAAAGAATTCTTAGAAAGCACCTAGGATATGCCTACTACATTGTAAGAACTCAAGCAAATTAATTACTTTAGATCAATTTGAATTTCTGTGTACTAGAGGCTGGCAAAATGAATTGAATTCCCCTGCCCAGTCAAATACTATCATTCTGAGCTTGCTTAATACCCTAGGGTACCACACTACCACCATGTGCTTAATCAGAGGCTTTATTTCTGTTAAATCCCCAAATATCTGGAGGTGTAATTATTTGGTAGGTGTGATATGATGGCTTTTGTTGAAGGAACTCAAACTCATCATTTTAATTTCTAATTCTTGACTTACTTTAAAGAAAAGCTTCTTGCTGGTTGGAGTAAGAACATGGCTTTCCAGCTTTCCGACTTTTAAAGTAGGGTGTAATTTGAAACCACAGTCTTATTTGTCTAGAACAGCAGGATAAGGCCCTTGTGGTGGAACTAGGAGGTTTATATCTCAGGCAAAGAAGTCAGGGCACACAAGGCCCAGGGGCAGAGTAGTCTAGGGTGCCAGCCCTTACCAACTTGCATCAGACTCAGTTTCCTGAAACTTAACTAGTCAGAATAGTACTGCAGATTGAAATTGGGGCCATAGTGTCATCCTGCATGTATAAGGCACTCATGCTTTAGTAAATGTTAGCTGTTGTACTAATGATCGTTAGTAGTAACACTATAATTATCACCAAAGCAAATAAGCACCTTCTCTGCACGGACTCACTTCTTGAACAAGTTTTAACCTTTTCTGAGACTTTCATGAGGATTTATAAAAATGGCTTGTACTGCTAGTGCCATGCTTGTTCCTGTCCCTTTGCCTTTGCTCATGCCGTCACTGCCCACAAACCTCCTACCCCCACCCACGCTGCCTTATCCACTTGATGGATATCTGCTCATCCATCAGGATTTCATTCAGCTTCATTCAGCAAACTCTAGGCATTTATTAAGTGACAAATTTATGCCAGGCACCGTGCTTTGTGTCTAGCGGAGATCATTATTAACTTGTGTGGTCTCACCGACTCTATGAAGGAGTCATATACCCCATCCTCTTTTTCCCTAAGTAGAAACCAACAATTCCCATGTTGGTGTACGCCTTTAATAATAACAGTAAGAGTTCACTGCTTTCCTATTTCTTTTTATCTGCTAGCCTATCAAGTTCTTTAGTGCAAAGAGAACATCTTACTTCTATTTGAATTCCCAGCATCTAGGATTATGCCTGCATAGAGAAGTTGCCCAATAAATGTTTTTAGAGCGGATTAACACATGTTTTAGGGCTGATGACCTTTGTTTTTGTTTCATGTTTTGCTCAATTGTATTTTGAGTGCCTACTGTATGCCAGGCCCTCCTTTCAACCATTGGGACATAGTTTACATTTCACTGGGGAGGAGAGAGTAGACAAATCAGTCAAGTGTTTAGTACAGTGGTTGGCTCAGAGTACTAGGGGGGAGAATTCCGCTGTCAGCGAGCTCATTCCTGAGGAGGTGGGGTTTGAGCCAAGATCTGAAGGAGGTGAGGAAACCTCAGGCAGCAGAGGAGGGGGGCAATTGCAGACACTTGAAGAGGAGTGCACCTGGTCTCAGGTGTCTGCAGTCGAGGGGAAGTGAGGGGTGACAAGTAGAAGGTGAGGCAAGGGGGTGGCCAGATTATGGAGAGCTCTGTAGACCCCTGGAAAGACTTGGTGTTTTCCTCAGAGAAGAGAACCCACTGGAGGGTTTTGAGGAGCAATGTGGTCTGATTAACTTCCTAACAGATTCACACTGGCTGATTTGTTCAGACTGGATTGTAGGGAGGTAAAAGCAGGCACAGGAAACCAGGCAGAAAGCTCCTGAAATAATCCAGGGGAGAGTTCTAGGTGACTCAAACCAAGATGGTGGCAGTGGAAGTAATGAGAAGAGTTCAGGTTTGGAATTTTTGTTTTAAGTTTATTTATTTATTTTGAGAGAGAAAGGGAGCACAAGCAAGGGAGGGAGAGAGAGAGAGAGAGAGAGAGAGAGAGAGAGAGAGAGAGATTGAATCTCATGCAGGCTTTGCTCTGTCAGTGCAGAGCCTGATGTGGGACTTGAACTCATGAGCCGTGAGATTATGACCTGAGCCGAAGATCCGGATGTTCAATTGACCGAGTCACCTAGGTGCTCCCAGGTTCAGGATTTTTAAAAAAATTTTAAGTTTGAAAAATTTCAAACATAAAAAAGGAAACCAGTAGTTTAGTGAACACCCGTATATTCATCAACATTTGACATGTTTACATTACCTATGCCTTTTTTTGGTGAACCATTTCAAAGTAAATTACAGATGTTATGAGACTTTGTGCTTCAGCATAAATCTCCAGAAAATCTCAGGTTGTTCTCTTACATAAACAGAATACCATTATTACACCAAACTAATACATAGTTTGTATTCAGATTTTACCAGTTGTCTTCCCTGAGTTGCCTTTTATATCTGTATTTCTTTCCAGATAAAATCCAATCAAGATTCATTCATTAGAGTTGTTATGTCTCTTAAATCTTTCTCTTTCACATTAACTTCATTAATTTGAAATAATTTTAAACTTACAGAGAGGTTTCAAGAATTGTATAAAGAAATCCTGTATAGACATCACCCAGATTCAGTAATTGTTAACATTATATTGTACTTGCTTTAATATTCCTTCTCTGTTAAGTTTCAGATCAGGATTTACTTTGAAGATAGAGTCAACAGAATTTGCTGAGAGGTTGGTTGTTTGGTGTGAGAGAAAGTGAGGTTTCAAGGGTGACCTTCAGGTTTCTGGCCTGAGAAGTTAAATGGAAGGAGTTGCAATGTACTGAGTTGAGGTAGGTGAGGGAGGAAGGAACAGGTCTGGGAACAAAGTTGGGATCTGAATATCAGTCACGTCGAGTTTGAGATATCTATTAGATGTCTACATGCAGGGGTGCCATAGGCAGCTGGGTGTATAAATAGGGGGTTCAGGGACAAGGCTGCAGCTGTAAATGTGGCAATTGTCCCTGGAGAGGGGGTGCATAGAGCCCTGAGACTGAGATCAGCAAGAGCGTGAGGGTAGGCGGAGAGGATGACTGAGGACTGAGCCTTGCACTGTGCTTGTGTTAGAGATGACAAAGTTGAAAGGGTCCAATAAAGGGACTGTGCAGGAGGGACACACGGGTAGGAGGAGGCTATCACCTGTGTCCCACATTGCCGATGGGTCATGTAAGTTGAGGACTGCACAGTGACCCTTGGATGTGGTTACTGGTGTCACAGACGTCATTGGTGTCTTTGACAAGAGCAGTTTGGATGGGGTGGTGGCAGTGAAACCTCAATCTAAGAAGGCTCAAAAGAAAATGAGAGGGAAGAAATTGGAATATAGGGACTCTCAAGAAGTTTATTGTAAGAGGGTGGTTTGGAGAAAGGGGGTAATAATTGGAGGAGGAATGTGAAGTTAAAGATTTTTTTAAAGAAGGGAACAATTATGGCATGTTTGTATGTGGATGCTTCAGCAGAGAGGGAGAAATGGAAGACGTGAGAGGGGGGAGGTAAGAGCTCTTAGCAGTGGCAGGGATGTAGTGCAGGTGTACTGATTGCCTTAGATGGGAGCGTGGACAGTTCTCCATGGCAACAGGAGAAGCCAGACTCCCTGGACCAAGATGCAGGCAGATAGAATCATGTTGAGAGCTTGTGGTGAGTCCAGAGATTGCTTCTTTCATCTTGGTGAAACAGAAACAGGGTAATCAGCAGAGAGTAGGGAGGGAGGAGGAGATACTAGAATCTTGAGAGAGGAAAACACCTGAAATAATTGTCTAGAAATAGACTTATTAATTTCTCTGGATGGAGTATGTTTATCTGTGTGTGGGGTGGCAGGCTGTGAGGGCAGTAAGGGGCATGAGTAGATTGCCTTCTTTACGAATGAGGTGTCAGTAGAGTGTGGTCATCCTCTCTAATCAGAAAGTTGAGATTAGAGTTGGGATCAGCCCTCACAATGCAATGAATAGCTCCTTCCTTTTAGCTTAGGAAAACTAAGCTAAAAGCAGAGATTTAGAGCATTGCCTCAGGCATTTATCAAACCGCAAATGTTATCAGACTGCAAATGTTATGGACTGAATGTTTGTGTCCCTCCAAAATATATATTTTGAAGACCCAACCCCGCAATGTGATGGTATTTGGCAGTATTAGATTTAGATGCAGTCAGTCATGGAGCATAGTACTTGTGTGATGGGATTGGTGCCCTTATCAGAGGAGGAGGAGACACCACAGTTCTCTCTCGTGCTCACACCAAGGGGCCAGCCACATGAGCACGCAGCTAGATGGTGACCATCTGCAAGTGAGGAAGAGGGTCTTGAATGAAAATTGAATCTGTTGACACTTTGATTGTGGGCTTCCCAGCCTCCAGAGCTGTGAGAAATAAATGACTGTTGTTTAAGCCTCCCAGTCTGTGGTATTTTATTAGAACAGCCAGAGCTGACTAAGACAACCAATTAGCATTTACTCATTCTTTATCCTTGCCACATTCATTGTCTACAGGAGGACCTCCTAGGGGAGGTGTAGAGCAAGTCACTTACATCCTTCAGTCGGTCTGCAACTTTGGAGATACTGAGGGGACAAAACTGACCCATGGAGCCTATTTTGCATGTGGTTACCTTTAAGGAAAATGCCCCCATCTTAATAAAGCACTATTGTATCTTTTAGTTCATTATCCTGTGAGCTGCTGAGGTAGTAAATTCTTGTTAAATTGGATGATGTTCCATTCCAAACTCCCTTCTGTTCTAAGAAATTCTGTACCACATGCTGAAGATTCTTAAGCTGCCACATGGATTTCTCTTGAGCTTTGGATGACTTGATGCATTAGATATTTTTATTTAATTTATGCTTTTAATTTTAAGAAACACATCCAGATATGCCTGCAGCTAGCCAGCCAGTTTTTTTAATCTGTGTATAAATAAGAGAGGAGAAAAAAAAAAGCAAGCTATATGTATTTTTCTCCTTTCCCAGTTTTTCTCTTTATGTGAACATTGTATCCCCATTACATGTTTTAGATCCAAGTTTCCTCCTTTAAAAATAAGGAATTCATTAGGAAGACCATTGAATAAGCAAATCAAAAACTGTAAGGGATGCATTTTTATAAAATCCCATGAGTATAACTTTTTTGATACTTAACAAGTAATCTATGCCTCTGGTAATTATTTCAAATAAAATCCTTTTTTTACCTCATATTATTAAGTGTTTAATTTAATGTTGGCAAGATCTCATCTAATAGCTCAACTCAAATAAAAATTATGTGTAAACATAATAAAGTTTTAATCTCACTAGGGAAAAATAATTCTTTCAGTTAATTTTAACTTTTTATTTTCAAACATATGCTGGGTACCTGGGTGGCTCAGTCAGTTAAGCATCTGACTTCTGGTTTCAGCTCAGGTCATGATCTCACAGTTTATGAGATCGAGTACTGCATCAAGCTCTGTGCTGGCAGTGTGGAGCCTGCTTGGGATTCTCTCTCTCCCTTTCTGTCTGTCTGTCTCTGTCTCTCTGTCTCTGTCTCTCTCTCTCTCTCAGAAATAAATATTTTTAAAATGTTAACATATGCAGCAAAGAAGAGAGAATACTGTAATGAATTCCCATGTGTCTATCATACAGCTTCAACTATGATATACATTCTGCCATCTCCTTAAGCTGAAAGCCATAAATGTTATTAAAAACTTTCACAGACAAAACATTAATACATGGGATTAATATGCTTAATATACTTTAGGGTGGAGCCTCCAAATTAGAGACCTAGGGCCTGCAAAGGTTTGAAACTGGCCTGATTAGTTCCCTGTGGCCTCAAGTTCACAGGGCTTACCAATTTTTCTTGTTCAGCCCCATCCTTACTTGTTATGCTTTGGTAAGAAGTGACTGCTGAGAGTTCTCTGCACATTCTGTCCCAGCATCCCCTTCCCCCAACTTTTTTTCTCACAAATTCTGTCCCAGCATCCTCCCTCCCCCTTTTTTCTCTGCTTTGAACTCTTTTTCATTTCTTCCAAGTGCAGCTCAGGTACCTTCTCCTGGGAGGTCTCTCATCACCTTGCTCCTTGTGATACAGGTGTACCTACCTTTGTTCCCATAAGAGCCCTGCCTGTCTCCCTGCCTCTGCCCTAGAGTAAAAATCTAAACCAGTCACCCTGGCCTTCAAGGCTCTGCATCTTCTGGATCTTGGCTGTCTACCTCTCTGACTTCATCTCCTCTAGCTAGGCTCCAGTGACATCGATGTGCTCTCTGAATGCCAAGCCCATGCCTGACTACAGGCCTTTGTACTTGCTGTTCCCTCTTCCTAGAATATTTTGCCTCACATCCTTGTCTGGCTGCTGCTCCTAGAGGCCCCCCAAGAACCCCTTCCAGATCACAACACTGCTTTTCTTTCCAAGAAAGAAATACCATTACCACTTTTGTGATACTCATTTTCTTTTACTTTCAGTCTTAACCATTTATACGTGTATTCAAAAAAAAAAAAAAAAACCAACCATGGTTTCATGTTGCCTATTTTTAAACTTAGAAAAAAATTTTTTAATGTTTATTTATTTTTGAGAGAGACTGAGTGCAAGCGGGAAAGGGGCAGAGAGAGAGAGGGAGACGCAGAATCTGAAGCAGGCTCCAGGCTCTGAGCTGTCAGCACAGCCCAGTGTGGGGCTTGAACTCACGAACTGAGATCATGACCTGAGCTGAAGTCGGATACCTAACCGACTGAGCCACCCACGCTCCCCCTATTTTTAAATTTAATAGGAGTAGAATCATACCGTATGTTTTCTTTTGTGCCTTGCCTCTTTAGCTCAGTTGCTTCTAAGGCCTATCCATGCTGATCCGTGTATGTGCAATTGTCAGTAGTTCATTCGTTTTCACCACAGTATGGTATTTCATGGTATAAACATACCACTGTATAGTTATCTCTTCTACCAGTTTTGGATATTTGGGCTGTTTCCAGTTTGGGAGCTGTTCTAAGAAATAATGCTATGAATATTCTTGTATATACATATCTGGGGAGACTGTCATAAATTTCTCTACTGTGTAAATAGGAGGGGTTGGGTATAGATAGGGTAGCCATAAATTAATGCCCCAACTGGGACATTTTTGTGTGGAATAAATACTAAACTTGACATCAGGAAACTAGGTGAAGACAGTGATTATCCCGGTCAGACTGAGGTGTTTGGTCCTGTATTAAAAGTGTATGTGTGGGGTGCTTGGGTGGTTCAGTTGGTTGAGTGTCTGACTCTTGATTTCAGCTCAGGTCATGATCCCAGGGCTTTGGGATCGAGTCCTGTGTCAGGCTCCACACTGATGTTTTAAGATTCTCTCTCTCTCTCTTTCTCTGTCTCCCCTCTCCCCCATCTCTTAAATAAATAAATAAATAAATAAATAAATAAATAAATAAATAAATAAATAAAGTGTATGTATATCTTCAAAGTTACAGCTAATGTTAATCTGTTTTCTAAAGGGATTGGGACGCATTTATACCACCGCTAGAAGTGACAGAAATTTCTCTTGCTCCACATTCTCACCAACACAGTATTTTCACATTTCATATTATTTCCCAGGCTTGTTGTGGTTTTAATTTGCATTTGTCTCATTGATGAAATGGAGTTGTGAAGTATGTTTAAATATTTTTTAACAAATATATTTAAATATCTAAACATATTTTTAGCTTGACTTTGAAACCACATCACACAATTTTAATAATAAATAAATAAAATGATTTGTATTTTATTATTATTTTATAGAAAATATTTTCCATTTTTAATATTTTTGATGCAACAGTTACTTAGAAATGTGTTTTCAATTTTAAAATATGTGGAGATTTTTTTAAGTTATTTTAAAATAATTTTTAGCTCATGGTAAGTGATCATGCTCTGTATGATTTTTCTCCCTAGAAATTTGTCGAGATTGCTTTAAAGTCCAGTATATGTCAGTGTTTATAAAGGTCCTTTGTATGCTTTAAAAAAGAATGTGAATTCTGCAATTGCTGGTTATAGTGCTGTATATGTTTCTATTTAGTGAAGACTGTAATCACGATCCTCAAATCTCCTGTGTTCTTACTGACTTTTATTTTTATTATTATTTGTTTTGTTCTGCTTATTCTGTCAATTGCTGAGGGAAATGTTTAAAATCTCTTGGTATGATTATAGATTTTTCTGGGTTTTTTTCCTTGTCATTTTGTCTATTATTGCATTGAAAAAATTTAGGCTATGCTTTTAGGTATATAAACATTTAAAATTATAATGGCTTCCTGTTAAATTGAATGTTTTATTAGTATGGAGTGATTGTCCTATATAATCATGCTTTTTACCTTAAAGTCAATTTTGTCTTATTAAAATAGCTACCCCACTTTTATTTTAATGGGTGCATAGTACCTCTTTTCTAAATTTTTATTGAACTCTTTTGTATTCTTGTGTTTTAGATGTGTTTCCTGTGGATAGCGTATGGTAGGATTTGGTTTTAATTCAAATATTTGTTTTCTTTCCACTGAAGCTTAACTCACATACACTTAATATCACTTTTCAGTGCTTTTAGATCTCCATGTTAGTTGGTGCTTTCTGTGTTTTGTCCATTTGATGTTTCATCTTCACTCCATTCTTGACTTTTAGGATTCCATTTTCCCTCCTGGTTTTGAAATTATATTTTCAATTTTTAATTATTTGGTAGTTACCCTAGAAATTACAATGGATTTACCTAAATTCTCAAAATTGAATGGTAGTCCGTCTTTTACCCTATTCCTGGAAAATCTGAGGTGTGTATAATACTGTATCTCCATGTATCTGCTCCTGATTTATGTTGTTTTTTCACGCCTCTTATTCTGTGGTTTTTAGCCTCACAGACATTATTAACCTTAAAGAACTTTAAACTCAGTGTTCTTTTAGATTTGCACATATGTTTACCATTTTCTTTGCTCTTCATTCTTTTTTGTACTTAGACCTTCCATCTAGAATCACTTAACTCTTTTCTGAAGATCCTTGAGGCTTCCTAGAGATGAAACCTCTTAGTTTTTGTTGTTGAAAATAATTATATTTTGCCCTCATTCTTGAAAAGCTTTTTCTCTGAGTGGAGAACACTAGATAGGCAGTTACTATCTTTCCACACATTGGTGATTCCATTCTACCGTCTTCCTGCTTACCTTGTTGCTATATAGAAGTTGATTTGTTGCTGTAAAGAAGTTGATGCCAGGTCTGTCATTCTTTTGAAGATAATGCCTTCCTCCACCCCCTTGTGGTTTAAGAGTTTTCTCTCGGTATTTTTTGTCTTTCCGTACTTTCACTATATGCAGTGTGTAAGTGTCATTTAAAAATTTTTTATCCTTAAGATTCACTGGGCTTCTGGAATCTATAGATTGCTGTTTTTAATCAGTTCTGGAAAAGTCACACCATTACCTCTTCAAATATTACCTCTTCCCTAACCTGTCTCTTTTCTTCCTCTGAAACAAAAGTTAAATGTATTTTAGATCATCTCACACTGTCTTCAGTGGGTCTTAACTTCTGTTTCCTGTATTCCATTTTTATTTTTGTTTCTCTGGCTGAATGCTAGGTATCATCTAACCTAGTTTTTAAATCACTCATTCTCTTATTCTTTCTAACTTATTATTTCTTTCTCCTCCTAGTTTTTAATCTGGTTGTATTTTTTACTTACAGAAATGGACTTTTAAAAACCTGTCTCATCCCTTTTTATAGTTTGCTATTCTCGGCAGGTATGTTTTACCTGGTCTTTCTTTACAGAGAGTAAACATAGTTGTTCTGTAATCTGGGTTTGACAGTTCCATTATGTATGAGTCTGTTATTGATTCTGACTCATGGTACCTTTTTTCCTGTATGTGCTTTAATTTTGTGATACTCTTTGTTCTTAAAAAATATGGGTGTGATTCTTGAGGCCTAGAAAGGAGACTTTATGCTTACGCTTCAGTCAAACATTTTCAGATACTACCAGTCCATGATCCCCTTAAACGAAGTCCATGGTTAAAGATGACTAGGACCACCAAGGCATAGTGAATTTAGATTATGGTTACAGTTGTGGGTCTTTGACTGTAACTTCTCATGGAATTGTTTTCCCATTCCATTTTTTCCCCTCCTGTTCTTCTTAGTGTCAAGGTAACCATCCCTACAGTTCCCCAGAGTTAGGGGCAGGAATAGGATTTCTGTATGGTTCATACCCCTATAACGGATATAATCTCTTGGGTCCAAGCTAAACGTGGACATTGTCCCCTATAATATCTGCTGCTTTGCGTGGGCTCTTGGGCTTTGATTCTCCCCTTTCCTCCAGGAAGCTGCCAAAACAGAAACCCAGATTTACTGGCTATGGCAGATTCCACTGGAGTAAAAAGAGTTGTGGTACTCTACTTAGGTCCCTAAGTTCCTAGGCTTTTTGCAGATGTTTTCCTAATAGCTTCTTACTATCTTGTCACCTCAGCTGCTTTTAGGGATTTTTTTCTAATTGAGAAGTTTAGTTCTTAATAGGTCAGGGTAGCAAGGAATTGGTCTGAATAGCCATGTCTGCTATTTCTGGAAAAGGAAGTATTAGTAGACCTTAAATCTAAAAAGTATCATCTACTGGGACAAATATTGTGTGTGCTATGCATACAGAAGTTTTGAATGTGATAAAGGGTTTTGAAAACTAGAATTTTTGTACACTTTTATTTATGTGATACATCATTTTAATACTGATGTGAAATTAAAGCAAGGTCAGTTTGGCCTTGTATCCAGTGTGACTTCCACTTTTAACCACAGCAATTTCCTAAAACTACATATGACAACTTTCCTAATGAGCCAGTGAAATAGCCATCTACGCCAAGCACGCACAGGGTACAGTTATGGTATTAGAGAGGTCTTGGGGGACATGGCCTTTCAAAGACACGGAAGATATAAGCCTGTCTACATTGTTTTCTGCTGGGCATTAGGCAAAACCTGACAAAAAGATTTTTGCCTAATATGCACCAGAAAACAATGTAGACAAGGCTTACTATTACAAAGTAATGCCCAGGCAAATGTAAAAGTAATCACATTTGGCTGGTTTGGGAAATGTTGGTTGTACGCAGCACAGGTTGATCAAGTCGGTAGTGTTAGGCACCAGATCTCTTAAAGGGTGGGAATCCCAAGGAAAATTTGGCATCTTAGAAATAGAAGTTAGTGACAGTGTGACAAGTGTGAGTTGGTAGGAGATGGAGAATTGTAGAGTCAGGTGTGAGTGAGTAGAGTAAGGGGACTGACAAGCATGCCCTTTTGATAAGGACTGCCCCAGGAAAGTGGTTGGGAAATGCGCCAACTAAAAATGGTATGAGAGGAGAAACCACTTCAGTTCTGACATTTAAGAAACATCCCCAGACCTATCTGGATGGGGGCAAAGCCCAGTTGCCCCTAGTTTTTTAGCCAACCACAGAATCTGTGTGGCCTCTCTTGCTTCTTTCCCATTTACTTTCTCTTTTGACTTTGAAAAAAGAGCTGCAGTTTAACCAGATGCAATGAACTGAGACCTCTTGGTGGCCTCCCTGGGTCTTAGACTGTACCAGTCATTAGGCCTGCAGAGAACAGTTCCAAAATAGCAGCCCTTAATATTGTTAGGGTTGTTTGAACTTTGGGAATAGGATAGTGAGCAGTTGTAGTTAGTTGAAAGGCTGTAAGATTAGTTTATTAATATAATTATTTGCTTTCTCATTCAGATATATCATTATTTGTCATCCATGGATATGGAATGCGTTCTCTGATTCAACAAAATGAATGCGGACTCTATGCTGGGGAATTGCAGGCACTGTGCATTTTTCCTCTTTGGTGATTGTTTTAGTAGCCTTTAGCCATCAAATTCAGTAAATTCAGTATGTAGTGAATACCTACTATGTTCCAGGGTCTCTACTTATGTCATCTTACTTAATCCTCACAACACTCCTGTTGGGTAGATGATTTTATCTCAATTTGAAAAGCTTGTGTGTGTGTGTGTGTGTGTGTGTGTGTGTGTGTGGTGTGTATGTGTGTAAAACGCGAGTCAGAATCAGTGTGTGACTGATAAACAACCACATACTTCTTCCTGTATACAACCACCGAGATTGTAACTTTAAAAGTAAACTTTAGGGGCGCCTGGGTGGCGCAGTCGGTTAAGTGTCCGACTTCAGCCAGGTCACGATCTCGCGGTCCGGGAGTTCGAGCCCCGCGTCAGGCTCTGGGCTGATGGCTCAGAGCCTGGAGCCTATTTCTGATTCTGTGTCTCCCTCTCTCTCTGCCCCTCCCCCGTTCATGCTCTGTCTCTTGCTGTCCCAAAAATAAATAAACGTTGAAAAAAAAAATAAAAAAATTAAAAAAAGTAAACTTTAATGGAGTTGAATTCCTAAGTAACTTCTGGCAAAACTGCCTCTCTCTCTCTAAAACTCTCTCTCTCTAAAACTGCCTTCAAGGTATTGTTTTTTTTTTTTTTTTTAATGTGGAGCCACAATATAATAAATACTCCCAGGGAGCTGCAATCAGATTATATCTTTAAAAGAAAATTGTTTTTAGGTCTCTCTCACCTCCCATGTGTTTGGTATAGAAAGTACCCGGCCCTTGTGGATAGTTGTTCACTAATATGTTCACAAAAAAGTGTCACAGTAAGGTCTGCATGTGTGGCATGTGTGAGAGAGACAACATTGAGATAGCCTGTTAACTTACCCATGACCAAATCCTAGAAGTACATGTGCAAAGCTTCTGTAGGTCTCACCAAGACTAAATTTGATTACCTTTCCTAATTTCTTTTTGCACAATTTCCCCATTTCACTGGGGATCTCTCCCTTATCATAGGATCCCATGAGCTCTTCAGTTTATACCAACAACTCTGGTAAAATAGACAGTGATGTGATATCAGTCACTGGGGTTGGATAACACTCTTTGAATCAAAATCTATTCACATACTTCAAGACATTATTTCATTGAAGTGGGAAGTGCTAATTGGCAATTTGCTGTGGAGAATTTGGGGCTAGGTCTTTCCTTTTTTCTATCCCACACATTAACAAACAAAAACAGCTGCAAGATATATTTTTCGGTTTGTTTATTCTTTGTTTTATGGCATAAAATAAAGTGGTTAAAAGCAGGGCTTAGATTATTTTCCTTTGAAATGGTTGGAGGAAGTAGAAAATATGTAAGTAAATAATTTCTAGATTAGTGCCTGCATTCATTGACAGTTTTTGGAACACTCTTAAGGTGGAAGCAACTGGCAGAAAGAGTTACCAGGGTTTCAGTTCCTGCGTTAAGAATTTAACAAAGACAGGGGCTCTTGGGTGGCTCAGACCGTTGGGCACCTGATTCTTGATTTCAGCTCAAGTCATGATCCCAGGGTCATACAGTTGAGGCCCGTGTTGGGCTCTGTGCTGAGTGTGGAGCCTACGTAAGATTCTCTCTCTCTGCCTCCACACCTCTCCCCTGCTCTCTCTCTTAAAAAAAAAATCAACAAAAACAAAGGTAAAATCTATCTCTGCTGTGCTACAAAAGGTGGTTGATTCTTCTAATTGATGTCGTAGTGAGTATGCAAGTGGTTGTGTTCTTTGACCCATTTCAGGAAATACACGACTCACTGCTTCACTGGGGCCCAGCTATTAATAATAGTGGAGAAGCATGCTCATTGAATGCTGAGCAGGTAGTACCTGCCTGAGTCTGGGTGGTGAGATTAAGGCCAGATTCTTGGTCACTGTCTTTATTATTGTGTTAGTTCATTCATCTAATAAATATTCTTCAAGCATTGTTGTGAGCACTAGATGCAGGAGAGACAGTGATGGGTAAGATACTATGCACCCTCATGGAATTCTGTGTTCTACATTCTTCACCTATCAATGTCTCTCCACTAAAAAGTATGGCCCAGTGCTCAGTCTTTGAAGTCAGACCTGGCTTCAAAGACTCTACTTACTAGACTCATGCTGTTGACCAAGCCATTTTTGCCTCAGTCAGACTCCCTTTCTCCATATATACTGCAGGTGTAAAGCACATCTTGTAGGTAAAGGGCTTTTTTTCAGGGCCTGTGGCGTAGCGAGTCTCCATGGATATGAACTATCTGTGCTCTTATTATAGTCATTGTTATGACTGTATTCTGGCCTCGGGGTTTGAGGAAGAGGAAAAGGAAAAGGAAAATAAATTGAAAGTATGTGGTTGTTAGGTATGTCAGAGAGAAGAACCAGAGGCTCATAAAAATACAGTTCTAGCCCACTAGCGAAGAAGGTACGGCTGATCCTTTGCAGATGTGAGACTGTATGCCTAACTATCTAACTTCTTTCCCCTTCCAGACATTATTTTAATTTGCCCCCCCCCCTTTTTTAGGTTCAAATAGTGGACAGTTAGAAAGGGACACACGCAGTGTAATTTACCCAGAATCTTCCACCATGTTAAGCACAGCTGTGCCTGGGCCAGGGAACCTGAAGAGGGAGAAACAGAAGTGGCTCTTTGTAGAAATTATCTGTGTATTGGGTAATCTTTTCAAATATTTAGCCCAAAGGAAAAGTTGCAGAAAGGCATTTAGATCCTTTAATAGAAGTTATCTTGAGTGGCATAGCTTGCTAGTGGCAGTTTAAGGTACTTTGAAAAAGAGAGAAAAGGAAGCTTACCATGTATGCCTCTGTCCTTTAGATATTCAAGGCTGACACTATGACTTATATTCCAGAAAATCAGAACTAAAACAACATTCCTTTGCCCATTATAAAATTTAAAAAAATTTGTGAAGCATTCCTCCTTTACTTGATGAAAGCCATTCTATTTCAGTGAAAGTTGAAAGATTTTTAAGATAATTGCAAGTTAGATTTTGCATAAGTATGTAAAAGACATACCCATGTATTTTTTTCCTCCTTTATCATGTACCTTTAGGGAAGTTTTAGAAGGTTGTCTGGTCCTCAAAAATACCGATGACCGTGTTTATTAGAAATGTTTAACTGTGGAGCAACCCAACAGTAGGCATGTAGGAAAAATGAATTATTTAGGAACTGTTCCATTTTTTCATTTTATTTTCCATATGTTTATGCACATTGTCATGGGTCTTGGAGTTGTGAAATCTAGGTTTGAATTGTAACTATCTTCCAAATTCGTACATGTCCCTGAGCAAATCACTTAATTTTCCAAGTGTTTTTCCTGACTTAGAAAATGGGAATAATGTTACATATTTCAGGGGGCAGCTGTGAACTTTAAATAATACAGTATGTCAGATTTCTGTGTACATTCTTGGTATTAGGGGTGCTCGGTAACTGTTAGTTGAACCTGAACTGGCGTGTCTTTCAATTTTGTGTTCTCCACTCTGGGATGCATATTACCCCTCTTTGTGGCTGTCACAATATTGTGTTAACAGTTACCAGAGAGATCCTATTCTGTGGTGGCTACTGAGTATGGTAGCATACTGCTCAGTGTGAGGATGTTATTTTCGTGGTTGCTGGGATGCACCAATTTAGGAGGTAGAGATGAGGCTGAAAATAAGAGAATAGTGCTGTTCCTTGCCAAGGGCCTGTGCGTAGTGAAGGCTTCCTTGGCCTCTGCCTCCATGCAGAGTGCTGATTGTGTTAAATGCTCTTCCTTTTCTATTTGCTTTTGGCCAGAGGTAGTAGCCAGTATCAGCTCTTGGCTGTGAAAACCTTCTTTGCCTTCTGGTGGGGGTGCACTTTGAGAAAAGAAGCTTCAGGGAAGGCATTTGATATACAGGCAAAATCAGCCTGATTAGTATAAAATTACCGAAATGAACTTCAGTCGTGAGTAGGTGAGGGTTTTTGTGTTAGCCTATTTTTTAGTCTCATTTTTGAAATGCAGAAGTAGAATATAATGATAGTATCACAGTATTACTGCTAAATTTTCCTGAGTGCTTACTTTGGGTAAGGTACTGCTGTAAGAGCTTTATTTTGATTTTAATTTTAAAAGAAATTTAATTGTGGCAAAACACACATCACATAAATTTGCCATCTTAACCATTTTAAGTACATGCACATCGTACAACCAGCATCACCACCCATTTCAGATCTCTTTTTATTTTGTAAATTGAAACTCTGTACCTATTAAACACTAACTCCCCAGTCTCTTCCCCCAGCCGTACTTTGTGTTGCTATGAATTGTATTAGTGTAGGTTCCTCATACAGTATTTGTCCTTTAGTGACTGGCTTATTTCACTTAGCATAATGTCCTTGGGGGTCGTCCATGTTGTAGCATGTATCAGAATTTCCTTCCTTTTTAAGACTGAGTAATATTCCACTGTGCGTATACTGCATTTGGTTTACTCATTCATCCTGCAACAGACACTTCAGTTGCTTCCAACTCCTGGCTGTTGTGAATAATGCTGCTTTATGCATGGGGCGCAAATATCTGTTTGAGATCTTGCTTCCAATTCTCTTGGGAAGAAGTGCAGTTACACAGGCAGAAGTGCATTCGCTGAATGTATGGTAATTCTATTTTTAGTGTTTTGAGGAACTGCCATGCTATTTACTATACAGGCTACACTATTTTACATTTCCACCAGCAGTGAACAAAGGTTTCAGTTTTTCCACATCCTCACCAACACTGGTCTTTCTTTCTCTCTCCCTCCCTTCCTCTATCTGCCTGCCTTCTCTCTCTCTCTCTCTCTCTCTCATTAATAGGCATCCTAATATATGTGAGATTGAGTGCTTTATTTAAAGTGTACTAACTTCATCTGTTAACATTCTTGAGGAAGGTTATATTTTCTTCGTTTGATTTGAAAGAAGAGGGACACAGAAGACTAGAAGTGTTGGCTGGTAAGCAGAGGAGCTGGGATTGAGTCTAGGTAGTGTGGTTCTGGAGCCTGAGTTCCTACCACCCTGCCATCACAGCCTCTCTCATTATTCAGTCACTGCACCAAATTAAACAACAGAGAAATGTTTGTGATAACATCTGAGAGTTTACCCTAGCTCCAATCCCTTATATGCCAGAAAATCAATCTCAGATAAATTTTGTGTGTTTCCTTCCAATGGTGTATAACATATGTATATGTATATATACATATATACATATACATATATATGTATACATATATACATACATGTATACATATAATGTATGTATATATGTATATAGTATACATACTATATATACATTATATGTAGTATGTATATACATACTATATATACACATATATTACATATATATAATGCATATATATTGCATATATATGTGTAATTTTTAAAGAGTTTATGCTTTACACTTTGTTCTGGCAGTTGTTTTTTTGTTCCACTTGTTTATTAAAGACAGCTTTCTAGATCAGTACATATAGATGTAACTCATTCTGACTAATGACTACATTTGGCAGAAAGCTCATTTGTTTTTCATTTCCTTATTGGCATAACCATTAGAAAGAGGGCTTCAAGACACATTCTTATGTGCATATTTCATGTTAGTTTTTTTTTCAGAATAAGTTCCTAAAAATGGATTCTGGGTTAAAGGGTGTATATGCTTTATGTGTGGTCCTCAAGTTAAAGCTGACACACAGCCCATGAGTTGAAAGAAGACCTAGCCAGATGAAAGACTTTGGCTGCCTCAGATTGGTTAAGTACAGCCCCTAGGAGAAGGCTCAGGAACTGAGCAGATGCCTGGGTTCCAGCCTGGGAGATGTTTCAGTTGGGCAAGGCTAGCTTCAGGGAGTCCTACAAATCAGCTAAGTATGTGACCCTGTGCATTTGTCCAAACTACCAAGAGCCTTCTTGCTGTGACATTTCTTTGACCTGGGCAACTGGAAGTGGTCATGGTCATGGTTAAAAGAAAACAGAAGAGTGAAGTCTGTCCTTTTGTTGGAAGGGTATAGCCTAATTGGGTCTTTCGGTTTTTTCTAACTTAAGCTGAGTCGCTAATTTAAATAGGCTATCATATAACTATTGTTACCAGAGAAAAATGACTTCTAAATAAAAATATTTGAATTTAAACTGTCAAACATATACACATGTATGTGTGTGAATGTGTATATGTATGTATGCATATATATTTTTTAAAAAAGCCTCTTAAAGATGGTTTTAAAGTAAAATTGATTGCTTTTCACACCCATTATGTAAGAATATATCAAAATTATAGAATTTTGAAACATAAAAGAGTAAAAATGGAGGGGAATGTTTTAGTATAATTAGACTTTTCAATGTATAATTTTGTGTTTTTTAATATAGTTGTGGGGTCATATCGCATATACAGTTTTATCTCCCACTGTTAAAGTGCTGGACTTGAAAGTATACTATGAGTTACTGACCACCATTGGGGTCACCATCCTATATTCATTAACTTGTTTAAGTTTTATGGTGTTCATCTGTGGTAGGTTCTGTTTTTGTTCTCATTTTGCAGTCCGAGAAATCAAGACTTAGAGAACCTGAGTAACTTTCCCCAAATCCATAACCAGGAAAGTCTAGTGAAAAGAATGAATCAAAATAACTTGTTTGTATTCTCCACCTGTAGAGGGACAGTTGTGATTTGCATGATGCTGTTTCCCATGGCATGAATGTCCCCTGACAGTGCCCTTTCTTTCTAAATGTCTGCTTGAATAGCTGAATAATATTGCAGCTAGTGCATGTCCTAAGATTTATTTTGTTATTCTGCTACCATGTAGGACCGTTCTTAATACGGTTTTTCCTTTTTTAAAAAATTTTGTTTAGTGTTTATTCATTTTTGAGAGACAGAGACAGAGGCATGAGTGGGGGAGGGGCAGAGAGAGAGGGAGACAGAATCTGAAGCAGGCTCCAGGCTATGAGCTGTCGGCACAGAGCCTGATGTGGGGCTCGAACCCAGGAACTGTGAGATCATGACCTGAGACGAAGTTGAACACTTAACCAACTGAGCCAGGTGTCCCTAGTTTTTCTTATTATAAATGTCTTAAAACTATTCCTAATGGCTCAGGTGTCAGGTTCGTCTGTGTGAATGATGAACATCTCTGGGTCTATTATTTTCCCTATATTTTGGATTATCCTTGGAACAGAGTCCAAGGAAGTTAATTGCTTGATCAAAATAATTTAACTTCTAAAAAGACAAAGATTACTTTATTTCTAAAAGATAAAAATGACTTACATATCTTTACATAATATTATTGGTGCTGTTTTCCATTGTCTCTAGAAGACAGCAAAACTCAAGTTGACTTCATCATCCACAGCATGAAACTTCACATTGTCCCTAGAGGAAAAATAATTTCTTCGCTAGCAGCTGTGAAAAATTGACTTAGGTAGCATGAGCGTTTGATGCCCAAGTTGTCATTATTGGCATTTAAATGAGATCACAGTTGTATATAATTTGGGTTAGCAGTGTTATTATATGTGTAGCTTATCCTTGAAATACTCGGTGACTAATGCTTATGTAACCACTATTCTTAACATTATCTTAAAGTCAACATTATTTGCTCAGTAAAACCTTCAATGAGGAAAATTTATTGTTTTTCATAGTAGACCATGCTTTTTGTCAGAGTCACTTAAATTGTATCATTTTAACTATTGGCTATTGGAGTGCCCCCAGCAACAGATACTATTTCTCTGTTGAGAGTGTTTGTTGGTGTAGTTTTATTTTTATAAAGATGCATAAAAACAGATTCCAGAAAAAAGTTTTAGGTTGGAAACACTTGAATTCTGAGAAGTATAATTCAAAAGGATGTAGAAATGTAGGCTTTCCCAGCCCTCCTTAGATTTTAGAAGTACAAACACTTTCTGAAAGAATAGAGTGGTTGTCGATGTGGATCCTTTGAAGCTGGACTATGGAATGGCATTAGAATAGGGAATACCAGGATTGAGGTATTCTTTTCAGAGTAAGGCCACTCTACTCTTCACTTTTGTTGTGTGGGCACCTATCAACTGGGTATCACATTGAATATAAGGGCGACAATTCTGGTGAAACTTCGGATTTAGGAGAGAAGGGAAGAGATGAGAACAAAATAAATGCCCCAAATGAAAAGAATGTGTATAATATGCCAGGCATTGTGCTAGGCGCTCTATTTACAAGATGCCACAGGGCTTCAAATGGAGTGAGAGAGCTAGCTATATTTTTAAGGATACAATGGTGTGATGTTTCAGATAGGCAAGGAAATATGGATTGGATCTTGCCAGGCAAAACATACAGAATGGGTAGAAAGTGCCTCTTAGCCAAAGAAACAGCATGAACTAAGGCACAGCCCAGGAAAGCCCTGGAGAGCCTGGCCCACCCACTGATTGGAGCTCAAGCCATGGGAAGGGAGGTGAGGCTGGAGAAGCAGATGGTGCCTTGTAGGAAGGGTGATGATGCCTATCAGTGGAATTTAAGTGATGGTTTGTAGGTTTCTGTGTGTGCGTGTGGGCTCTGTGCATATGTAGATGCATGGGTGTATGTCTTTTAGCAATTTTACTTAGGCTAAAATTGCCAAGAGCTGTGCTGGGTTCTTCATGTCATCTAATTGCATCTTCACAAAAACCCACTGATATAGGTACAAGTAGTATTTCCACTTAGTAAATGAAGCTGAGGAATTGAGAGGTTAAAAGAATTGTCTACAACCCCAGCCTGCATCTCAACACAGGTCTTTTGAATTTAAATCTTTTTCACATGGCCACGATATAAAATTTTGAAATTTAAAAGTAATATAAGAGAAAAAAAGCTATAAGAAGCAAAACAAACAACAAAAAGGTGATATAAATTCATATCCTCCGTATATTTATACCAATAAGCAGTGCTTTTATTTATTTATTTTTTTTCAACGTTTATTTATTTTTTTGGGGACAGAGAGAGACAGAGCATGAACGGGGGAGGGGCAGAGAGAGAGGGAGACACAGAATCGGAAACAGGCTCCAGGCTCCGAGCCATCAGCCCAGAGCCCGACGCGGGGCTCGAACTCACGGACCGCGAGATCGTGACCTGGCTGAAGTCGGATGCTTAACCGACTGCACCACCCAGGCGCCCCAAGCAGTGCTTTTAAAAGTATTACTTTTTTCTGTCCCCTTGTCAATGATATATTTAAAAATTTAAATACCATTATGATATGAAAAAAGTGTTTTAATTTTCATTTCTTTAATTATTAGTAAGTTAAGTGGATTTCTTCCCTGAACTATTTATGTCTTTTTATTTTTTCTATTGGATTGGTAGTATTTTTCTTTTTAGGTACAGAAGATACTAGCCCATTTCCTTTCATTTATTATTTTGGCTGTAAAGAATTTGTTATAACCAGGAACTTTTTTCCTTTATTTATGTTACAGAACTTTGTAGTACATCTTAATTTTTTGAAAAAGGTCTCAGTTCCCTTTCAGAATCTGATTTTAAAAAATTCCAGAAAAATTCATATTTATGTATATCTCCTAACTTTGCACAAAATTTCCAATGGTTCACGAGACCCTAAACTGAGTAAGAGTCCTTTGCTGTAGTGCAGAAATGCCAGTTGCCCTGCAAACTTGAATGAGCTCTAATCATCGTCCTGTGTGCTTGGGAACCTGCTTTATGTGTCAACACGCTCCAAAGAGTGGTGTTGCCAGGTTGTTTTTAGTTGTACTTTCAAATTGACCAGCTATCTGATATTTCTGTTTTATTTTAAAACTCTCAAACTCATCTTAGAGCCCATGCCTTTAGGCTTATGTTAGTGTTTATAATCATTTCATTCTCAACACAGGTCCCTTCCTGAATATTTTCCCCTTAATGAAGAAAAAAGTATGCTCTGTGAAAATACTGTCGTTACACTTACAAAAGTTATTTCTGAGGCAGTGGTTATAAAAGTTCCTGAATCCCTTTTTGTTAATATCTTATGTAAATTACTTTGTGTTTGCTTCCTTCATTTAGTGACTTATTCAAAATAGGAATACTTACTATGTAGTAAGACAAGATGAATGATGAATATTTATTCATTCAAAAAATGTTTACCATGTACGTGCTTTGCCTCAGGCATCGTCGTAGTCTCCAGGGACACAGCAGTGGGCAGAGCACACAGTCTTGCCCTGGCGGATCCCAACTAGACTGCCTATGTGTGCAGGATATGCTTAGGGAATATGTGGGGGGGGGTTGGTTGACTCAGGGTGAGCCTAAGGAATATATTACTTTCCTTTGAGATGAAGAGAATTGCCTAGTGCTGTTTTGGGACTTTTGGATACAGGGCTACAGTTAGCAGCTAACTCTGAAGTTCAGTGAGGCATTGTTAATGAAATGACTGTTGCCCTTTACTGGACTTTCACTGTCAATCTTACAAAGATGGGAGCCCCCTGATGTGGCCCTCTTGGGTTGTCTGGTTGACACTTTCTGGTTGCAGAGGGAGTCTCTGCCTTTTTAAAGAATATCCTGCTAAGTAAACATCCTACACAAGACTATTAGATCAGGACCCAGAATGATCGATGTTGTCCCAGCCTGCCAGGGTATGTCTGGGAGGACTCGTGGATGCCAGAAATCAAGATGCCAAGGAGAGAGCCGGCTGCCCATGCATGAGCACCCTTCCTTTCAAGTCATTTCTTGGTTGATTTTAGGGAAGTTTGCTGGATCCAGTTTCTATGGCTCTCACCAGGGGAAGCATCGTACCCGAGAATAAGGAGCAGATGTATTTACATACAGTGCTTCAGAACCAGTCCACTCCAATCCTGTCAGGTGGTGAGATTTGGGAGAATATTACGAGTCTGAAGAGAGGAATTATTGTTTCGTCTGAGATTTTATTTTATTTTATTAAAAAAAATTTTTTTTAATGTTTATTTATTTTTGAGACAGAGAGAGACAGAACATGAACAGGGGAGGGTCAGAGAGAGAGGGAGACACAGAATCTGAAGCGGCTCCAGGCTCTGAGCTGTCAGCACAGAGCCCGATGCGGGGCTCGAACCCACGGACTGTGAGATCATGACCTGAGCCGAAGTCGGACGCTTAACTGACTGAGCCACCCAGGCGCCCCTGTCTGAGATTTTAGCCTACACTTTTCTTGCATGTGCTTTCTGCTTGAGAGTTCTTAGACCAAAGTTAAGTTAAATGTTGAGGCTGTGGGGAACTCTAAAAATCAATGAATGAAAGACAAAGATATAAATGCCATAATTGCAGGCATTCATTTCGCCTTTACTCCCTTTTTTTTTTCTTTTTTAATCCTATATCTCCTGACATTGGATTATTTATAATAGCAACTTTAACTCACTGACTTGAGTGACACAGCATGAAAACATTAACTTACATTTAATACAAGACTGATGGTACTATGAAGAGCATCTCTTACATGATATTATTTTTATACATTCAGTTACATCACAGCAAATGAATTTTAATGGTTTGAATTGCTATCATCTTCACCTATTCTTTATACAGACATTAAATAACCTCTCCTAATGTTTGACTCCAATTTACAATTGGCAAAACAGTTAATGCTGCTGTTTACACAGTTATTTAAGATTTCTGGAGGAGACTCAAGAGACGAATGTTATGTGTTTTCTTTTTGGCAGACTTCATTGTACAATGTAAGTAGTCTTAAGTGGGCTTCATATTTTCTTCCAGATGTAAGGGAAAGGTGCCCAAAATAGTCTTATAAAATTATTTATATGGGAGCTGCCAAAACTCAGTATTTATTGATAAGTTTTCACACATCTGGCTCATAGACTTGGATTCTATTCATGAGTCACGAAGGAAGAAAGTCAGTTTGTTGTGAAATAAGTGGGTTTGGTTTTGGATCTCAGTGAGGGCATTCAGTTTTTTGTTGATCACAGGGTTATGTGAAATGAGATGTTAATAGGTGGGGGCTAGATTATATGGGGAAGTGTTAGGCTCTTGGGCAGGTTTTTACCTAACTTCCTGGCGTGTCTCAAGAATGCTTCTTTCAGGGAAATGTAGACAGATGGCCCCTGAAGAACACAACTGGAGTGGAAAATGAGAGGTTAAAAGAAAAACTCAACAATTTATTTCAGTGGCTTGCTTTCTTGCCTTGATTTATTGAACTATTGTTTCAGGACCGTGTCCACTTTAGCACATAAAATTTAGAGTTAACAGCAATGCTCTGGAAAGTTAGGGCAACTTTTTATTAGTGTATGTGTTTTTTGTTTTTTCCAGTAGAAAATTTGAGTGTGGGAATTTTTTAATCACAGCAAAAGTGATAAATAGTCTACCTGGTTTCTTTGTAATACAATGCTCTGTTCCCATGTCTTTTGAACTCTAGCATTCAATTCCGTATTCTAACTAATCGTGGACCTGCTTTCACACTACGGGGAAATTTGCTTCTGTTTTTTTTTCAACTGTCAGATACTATAGATGGGCAGAGGTGGGAGGTGGGTCCCCAGTTTCCAGTAAGATAAAAAATATTTAGGGTCAACCTAAATGTATAAACTTGTGGAGGTAGAATAGTATCACACATAGGTTAATAGCATTAATAATATGTTTATCGAGAAATGTTTTTTCTATTCATTTTCATGAAACAATTTATTCAAAGCCTACATTTGGATATTTGACATCATGTCTTCAACGTACTGGACCTACTTGAAGTCATCGATTATAGTGTGTCAGAGTACAGTATCTTCACTCCCATGGACACTTTCGTGTTTTTGGTATCCATGTATGAAGTTACTTCTAAATTTTATCCAAGGCCCTAGCACACATTTCAGACTTTTATTTTTGCCCTCTATTTATATATATATTGGAGATCTCCAAAATGTAACCATTTTATGTGCTATTTTTGTAAAGATTTTATTTTTTAAAGTAATTTCTACACCTAGTGTAGAAACTTACAACCCCAAGATAAGAGTCGCATGCTCTGCCAGTTGAGCCAGCCAGGCATCCCTGTACTATTTTTAAAAAAGATCTTTAAGGGGCGCCTGGGTGGCGCAGTCGGTTAAGCGTCCGACTTCAGCCAGGTCACGATCTCGCGGTCCGTGAGTTCGAGCCCCACGTCAGGCTCTGGGCTGATGGCTCGGAGCCTGGAGCCTGTTTCCGATTCTGTGTCTCTCTCTCTCTCTGCCCCTCCCCCGTTCATGCTCTGTCTCTCTCTGTCCCAAAAATAAATAAAAACGTTGGAAAAAAAAATTAAAAAAAAAAAGATCTTTAAAAGATGGCATGTAACATGAATAATTGTGAGGAAATAGCCCTATAGATAATGACTAAGCTTTTATTAAATTTCTTTGTTTTCTTAAAATAGCTGCTTCCAACAGCTGACCTTTTGAAGCCTCTCAAACTATCATTGATTGAGATTGTTTCAGATTTGAGTGTCTTCAAAGAATACTTTCTTTGTTTAAAATGAAGCACTTGTGAGTCCTCTGTCAATAAAATATTGTTTAAGGACTTGAATATATGGCAACCCTCTCTTTTGGGAGGAAAGAAAAGAAATCTTCAGTATATGTGGCATAGTAACTAACCAAAGGTTTTCTCCTTTTTTGTATACCTACTGGCAGAATTATTTTCTCATTATATATCCATATACATTTTTAAGGTTAAAAAAAATAGTTTCAAATATGTGGCTCACTGGAAGAATAGGGAATTTAAGCTAATAGTTCCCATATGGTGCTTGTATAATATTAATAGTTAATATGTGGCAATCCAAGACACAATGCCCTTCTAGAAAATATAACTACAGAATTTAATGGAAAAATAGGTCTCAATTCTCAAATAGTATAGAAAGAAAAACAACTTTGCTTACAAGATTTTCCTTAATCTTCCTTTCTCCAATGTAGATCTCTCTCTTGATCCTTTGTATCTTAATTTCTATTGAAAATGGTGTCAAGTATTACAATGATACGACAGAAAAATTAATACAAAATCTGAGCACTTTCTTGGGATAATCTGGTAGTTTGAGGAAGAGCAGGTGTGTACAGAAGAAGAATGTTAATGGAAACGACTACAACGAATTCTCCGCTCTTGCCCCTCTAGCAAGAGAAGCAAGTGTCAGGAGAGGCTGAGGAGAGTAAGTGGGCAGCTTGTAATAACAGTCACTTGACATTTATACAGCTCGTAATTTTCTTGGAACTTTTGTGAGCATTATCTAATTCCCTTGTCTCCACAACCTTGGAATGCACACTGAGGAGCTAGAAGGATTCTCACATTTGTGGGGCACCTGGGTGTCTCATTCAGTTAGTCTGACTCTTGATTTTGGCTCAGGTCATGATCTCGTGGTTCATGAGATCAAGTTCTGCCTTTGGCTCTGTGCTGACAGCACAGAGCCTGCTTGGGATTCTCTCTCCCTCTCTCTCTGTCTCTGCCCCTTGCCTTCTCTCTCTCTCTCTCTCTCTCTCTCTCTCTCTCTCTCTCTCTCAAAATAAATAAATAACCTTTAAGTTTCTTTAAAAAAAGAAGGATTCTCACATTTTCATCCTTTCCTTCTCCTCTGCTTTCTTTTTAACATTTAAGGAAACTGAGGCTCTGTGAGGTTAAGCGAATTGATGAGGTCATCTTGTAGAAGACAGAAAAACAGGAATCAGACTGCTTCTCTGAGGAGAGGAAAAATACTGGTACAGGTGCACTGTGGTTTTTGTTTTTCCTCAGATCCTATTTCTCATTTCCGTTCCTTCTAGGGACATGTAAAGCACAGTTCTGAATGTGTTTTAAGGGTGATTATCCTAGAGACTCTTCCCATGAGTCATTCATTACTTGTTGAAGAAAGGCAGTAAATTCTTATCGTTTCTATATTTTCCTCTCTGCATTTTTACTTTTGCCAATGAGATTGCAGGCACACTTAAGAACAAAGGAGACATCAATATCTTTTAAAACGAACATTGTCAGAGTAAATCCAACTGTGAACTGCCAGGGTTTATTATATTGCTCTGAAAGACTTCTGAATTTAAGTAACGTAATCGCCAACCCCAGATTTTTTTTAGATTAAAAAATATTGTTCTGTAGAAGTAATTTTAGGAAATTTGATAATGTTCATCTGAGATCTGTGTAACATTTGTTTGAGACTTTTATATATAATACAGGTTTATATTTTATACAATAGAGGTTTCTAGATAATAGTCTGAGGACGATATGAACCCTCCTGGATCATAAAGTACCGACTTTTTTAGAACATTGTCTTAAACTTCACGTGTGTAATCTGGTTGGCAATCTTGGATAAATATCATTAAATGTCACAAATAATAGAATTCTGAATATAAGCCCCAAGCGGAGCTGGTGACATGGAGATGAGCTCTTTCCCTTAAAGGGGGTTAGCAAAATTGTAGTAAGCATAAGACAACAACAAAAATGTCTCTAAGGCAAAGGAGAATTAATAAAGAGGGGTACCCGGGTGGCTTAGTCGGTTGAGCATCTGATTCCCAGTTCAGTTCAGGTCATGATCTTGGGTTTGAGCTGCGCATGGGAGCCTGCTTAGGAGCCTCTCTCTGCCCTCCCCCACTCACACTGTCTCTGTCTCTCTCAAAATAAATAAATAAATTAACTTAAAAGAATTAAATGCAGTAAGAGATTTTTATAAAGTTCAGGGGGAGTATGCACACTGGGTTGGGAATATCAGGACCAGCCTCACAGTTTGGGATGGGCTCTGGAGAAAGCATGTTGTTTTGGTGGTAATAGATGGAGGTTTTCATTGGAGGAAATAGTGTGAGTGACACTATTAAGGTCTGACAGAAGCAGAGAAGTCAGTGGAGGGTATACAGTATGTGAGAAACAAGGACTGAGTTGAGAATGGCAGGAAGAAAATAGAGTAGGTGATTGTGGACATGGCACTTTTGGAAGAGTAATGAATATGTTTGTGACCATTATGTGAATTTTGACATTCTTGGAGATTTAGGGAGAATTTTCCTTTCCCTTAATTTTTTTTTTGTTTTTTTTTTTTTTGTTTGTTTGTTTTAGAGAGAGAGAGCACTAGTAGGGGAGAGGGGCAGAGAGAGAGAAAGAGAATCCAAAGCAGGCTCCACACTCAGTTTGGAGCCCAACGTGGGGCTCAATCCCACAACCCTGGGATCCTGACCTGAGCTGAAATCAAGAGTCAGTGCTCAACTGACTGAGCCACCTAGGTGCCCCTCCCTTAAAGGATTTTAAAGGAAGGAAGGAAAGAGGGAAGAAAGCTAGCTGTGTTTTGAACTTAGAAATATTTTAGCTATGTGAACAAAATTATACCTATGTTGGCTACTAACACATTGCTTCTACTATGTCAAACTAAATTTGACAGAGAGGAGTCTCTCCTTTTATCCAAAACTTTCTTGCTACCAAGGGCTCAGCATGCAAGGAGGGACACAGAAATCTCTATCTGGCTCTTGCCCTGTTTCCTTCCAGCCAGTCCTCTATTATCCTTCAAGGATATACTTCTTGCTTCCTTACAAATTAATTTTTATCCTTGATAATGCTTCACTGTGGTTTGACACAGGGATATTTGCATTTTTATAGCCATTCATTCCTTAACCAAAGTTTTTTTTGTTTTTTGTTTTTGTTTGTTTTTTTATCTCCAGTAGTAGACTTTTCATATACTGGCAACGTATTGGTGGGGATTTGGAACCAAAATGGGTTTTGGAGTCTGATTCATCTGGGTTGGAGTCTGGCCTCCCCTCATAGGAGCTTTTCTGAGACCCACTTACTGGTAATATCGTGATTCTTACCTCATTGGATTGTTGTAATGTTTGTAACTGGCACATGGAAGGCTTCTTCCTTTTCTCCCTTCTCACCATCAGTATTATAAGTGACAGTGGTGTCTAGTTAATCCAACTTCTCACCTTGTGATTAGGAAACGACCATAATTCTCTTCCAAGTTAGAGACCCACAGAGTCCATGTTGTTCAGGCGTTTTTCACATGTCCCTTCAGTCTTGTGTTTCTGCTGCTCGGCCAGGTAACATCTGAAACCTGAAGGCATCTCAATAATATTTATCTCATGTGGCTTCCTGCGTTGTGGTTATTTGTATATTTATTCAATCCTCCTTTTTGCCTAGAGGTTCTATACTGTATACTCCTTTTTTTTTTTTTTTTTTTTTTTTAAATTTTTTTTTTCAACGTTTATTTATTTTTGGAACAGAGAGAGACAGAGCATGAACGGGGGAGGGGCAGAGAGAGAGGGAGACACAGAATCGGAAACAGGCTCCAGGCTCCGAGCCATCAGCCCAGAGCCTGACGCGGGGCTCGAACTCACGGACCGCGAGATCGTGACCTGGCTGAAGTCGGACGCTTAACCGACTGCGCCACCCAGGCGCCCCTCTATACTGTATACTCCTTAAGGGCATCTTTCCATATCCTGTGGTATCTAATACAGTGTCCTGCACTCATTAAATTTGGGGGTTGAATTAAATTGATCTGATGCCTTTATAATGCTCACATATAAATAGTAGCCAAGTCCAGTTCATGCTTTTCTATGGTACTGGGCGAAGGTAACCACCATCCCATCTGTTTACCAATATACCACAAGATATCTTCTGTGTGTCTAGAAACATCCCACCCAAACACACCTCACGGATTGATTTTCTCCACTCTCCAGAGCAAATGTGGACTTATTACCATGACATATGAGGCTTGTCTATCTGTTTCTTCACATTCCCTACCACCTAGTACTTATTACACTTCAGCCTACGCCTATGATTCAACCAGGCAGATTGGCCAAATGTACTCCCCTTCACAAAGGTAGATAAAAATATCCATTGTCAGCTGACAGAACAGGTGGCTTTCTCTTACCATCTAGAATTCCATAAAAGATGTTGGCATAGTCTCCCACAAAAGGTCATGGCCTAATCTGGGAAACAATTTTGAACCAGGCCACAGTACAATCTCAATACAGAATCTCTATTCCTCAATAAATCTTTTATTTCTCAATAAGGAATCTCTGTGTCTTTCCTTGATGTTAACTTATGATTTAAATTAGAGTTAATTTGTATCTCTTGGCAGTATTGCATGCTCATTTGTTGGTTGCTTGTTGATCTCTGCTTTCTGAAGACAAAGACTGATGATGACTTCTGATTAAGTGGTTTCCTAGCACTAGCACTCATACAGTGCAGCCATCTCATTTTATAGGGGAGGAAATAAAAAATTCTCAGGGAGACACCAATTTCTTGGCCTTACCTTGGTACCTTTTAAAAACAAATTTAATTCACAGGTCTTATATATGAATGCAAGTTTGAGATTTAAAATATAGAAAATAGAATATTTTAAATAACTCCCAGAAAAGGAGGCACAGTTGAAGTAAAATTTACTGCTCTTCCTAAACCACAAAGTCATAAATACCTTAAATGAAATGCCAAGCCAATGAAGTTGATTTAGACAGGGTTTGAGGAAGCAGTCAGCATGCTATGTACATATTTTGATAGTAATAGTGATACTACAGAAGGTGGTGGTCACAAATTCTAAGGAGTATTACATAATATAACCATTGGTTGATTCTTTTCTTTTCCTTTCATTTAAAAAGCACAAGGAAATTTATTTTCAGAACTTTTTTAGGATCAGTGACATATTAAAAATTAGTTTAGCAAAAACTAAAGAACATAGAAGTATTTAATAAATATATCTGAGTGCTACTAGAGAAGAGATACATAAATTATCTATCCACTATAGTACTTTACTCTCTATAATTTCAGTATTTTCACCGAATGTATAAGGACTAAAATATTAGCCGATTTCTAGAAGCAATAGCTTTAATTGAATCCAAGTCTTTATAGCTTTAATAAATAAAATATCACCCAGATCAGTCCACCTATATGTATAGACTTTTTTACAATGTACACATTGTAAATATCATTTTCCAGTACCCAGACTTCTGTAGTGCCAGTATTGAGAGGGTTTACATTAAGAATTCAGATATAGTTCTTTGCTCCCAGGGAGCAGAGAAGAATAAATAATATCTACATATGCAGCGCCATCAACTGATATAAATTAACTTGAATTCATTAATATCGCCAGTTAACATCAAGGACGGGGTTAAAATCTGATCTAATGAAGTTCAAGAATGTGTTATTTGTTGTGCATCTGGAAATGGAGTTTGGGATTTGACCTTGGTAGTCACTCCTTGGGATCTGGGCAATATTTGACTCAGACCTGAACAGGTCACCATTCAAGAAAAATGTTTCCTATCATGCTGACATTCAACAGAAGCTCTTTTGGGCACTGAACAATCTCTAAATCAGCATGAAACCCATTACAGCTAATTTGTCCTGTGAATTTACATTTTATGAAATATGTAGATCATCTGCTTCTATATAGTTTGAAAGGACTGGAAAAACCACCCTGTCCTTGCACTTCAACATTCCCAAGTAGTGAGCTGGTAACAGTGGTCTTCCGTTCTGTTGAAGGAGACACAGAGAGGCTCAGCTTCTGACTTCTTTATTACTCAGCTGCTTTTCACTGACTTCCCCTTCGAATATTCAGGTGATGTTTGTAACACTACAGTGTTTTGGGTGAGTGTCTTACCATTTTGAGAAAGAAAAGAAGTAAAATATGTCCAAAGGCACATTCTAGGTGGGAAGATAACAGACCTTCCTTCTCTGTTTGAACATTTCCCTTCCCATCGGCCCCATAGAATCATCCCGAGTGTCTTAGATGGATGACTTTTTGTGTTTTCTCTTGGTAAGTGAGAAATGCAGAAGAGCTTCCCGGTATCCCAGAGAATATCATAACATTTATGGAAGATAAGCACAAGGAACGATAATCAATAGGCTTGTAGGTAGATTAGTATCTGGGCATTGATTTTGAACAATTTAAAAAAATATCAAAGAATGATTTAGCTAAATGGTGCCTGATTTTACCAGAGATTTTAATGTTTCTAGATGTGCCATATTCACTGAAGTGCATTTTTCTTCATGCCCTGGCAGCAGCCCTCCCAGCAGCCACTCAGCACTCTTTTACCAGCTTTTTCAATAGATGTAGGGTCTTAAGGTCCTGTTTTCTCACAGATGTCAGTGAGAGAACTGATTGTATTTATAGCTTCTATGATGTGGCATCTTTAGAAGCAAAGCTGGACTACAGCTATTGGCCTCATAACCAAAGAACCTTGGTCAATAGGCGACTAAGGCAGTAGAGGCCCAGAATGGTCAGCCTCCTCGAGCCAGGTGAGGCTAAGAAATGTTGTCTAGGCAGAGGTGAGCTTTGTCTGTGGGTTGGTTATGCTCTCTAGTCCAGAGTCTGTTTCTATGTCTGGCTCCACATCTTACTTAATCTCAGCACTTTATTGACCTCGGGCCCAAGATAAGTAGTGAAACAGTAAACTTGTGTGTGTGTGTGTGCGTGTGTGTGTGTGTGTGTGTGTGTGTGTGTGCAGTGAAATTGTGGAGAACTCTAACTAGGTATGGTTTGGAAGGAAAATGGAAAAAAATCTTGTTAAAAGAAGTCAAATGTGTTTAAGGTAATCAGTCTTTCAGAGAAGTCAACAAAGAGGTAAACATTTTTGCATTACTTGAAGCTGCTCTTAATTAAGGTGGCTTTGCCTTTAGTCCTTTCTCTTACCCTCTAATTCCCCTCCAAAGTAGTAAGCACTATGGCTTTGAAGAACACGACTTCACAAAGTTCTAATTCTACCTGGCTAATCTATTTGAAAAGATTGGTGTCATGTGATATTCATGTGTGTGTTTAGAGGTATCTAGGCCAGGAGGTGGCAAACTATGGCCAGTTGAATCTGGCCTGCTGCCAGTGTTTGTATGACCTGTGAGATTAGAATGGCTTTCTCATTTTTAGGTGGTTACATTTTAAATGGTTACGTAAGTCTTTCATTTTGCCTGTTGGCCTACAAATACTAAGTATTTACTATCTAACTTTTCCAGAAGAAGCTTGCCAACCTCTAGAATGTGAAATCAGGCATCTCTCTTGATTTTGATTATAACAAATAGCTCTACCTTTTTGTTCCATTCTTTTTCCAAGATACCAAAACTCGTATATTTTAATAGAAATGTCTCATGTGTTTTGCAGTCTTTTCAGGGGTCAGTAAAGGGGGAAAAAAAGGTTTGGTGCAACATTAAAAAAAAAAAATTAACCAGTAGTCCTCATAATATATTTTGGAAGTGTACAAGAAGAGAATTATAAAATGCCTTCCATATGAAGGAGTTGGCTCCAGGGCTCACACTGAATAAAACATTCCTTAAATATTTGCTTCCATCATGAAATACTTGGGACACCATTTCTTTTTGCTTCAATGTACTGTGCTTTTCAATACATCAGACAGAGAAGCTAGTTGTGAGCTGATCCTCTCGTGAAGCAGACAGAAAAATTATGGACAGCCAGGGTGGATGGTCCTGCACTTAGTGAGAGCTGAGGCATTGTTGTTTGTTTGTTTTAGCACCTTTATTGAGGTATAATTTGCATCTGGTAAAATTCGTCCATTTTAATCATACCACTCAATTATTTTTGGCAAATTTACAGAGTTGTGCAAGCATTACCATCCAATTTTAGAACCATCACCCCACAAAGAATACTTGTGCCGATTTGCTGTCACTCCCCACCTCCTTTCTCCCTCAGCCCCAGGCAACCATTAATCTATTTCCTGTCTTGATAGACATGGCCCTTTTCTGGATGTTTCATATAAATGGAATCATCCAGTGTATGTTCTTTTGCAACTGTGTTCTTCCACTTGGTCTAATGTTTTTGAGTTTCATATATCTTGTAGCACATATTAGTACTTCATTTCAATGGATATATCCCATTTTGTGTATCCATTCACCAACTGGGTGGACATTTGGATTTTTTTTTGACTACTATGAATAATGCTGCTATGAACATTTACATACAAGTCTTTGTGTGGACCTATGTTTTCATTTCTCCTGAGTAGATACCTAAAAGAGGACTTGCTGGGCCGTATCATAAATTTATGTTTAACTTTTTTTTTTTTTTTAACGTTTATTCACTTTTGAGAGACAGAGGCAGAGCAGGGGAGGGGCGGAGAGAGAGGCAGACACAGAATGTGAAGCAGGCTCCAGGCTCTGAGCTGTCAGCATAGAGCCCGACATGGGGCTCGAAGTCACGAACCGTGAAATCATGACCTGAGCTGAAGTCAGATGCTCAAATGACTGAGCCACCCAGGTGCCCCTGACTTTCTAAGAAATTATCAAACTGTTTTCCAAAGTAGCTGCACCATTTTCTATTCCCACCAACAGTGAATGAGGATTCCAGTTTCTCTGTGTTCTGGAAAACACTTGGTATTGTCTTCTTGATTATAGCCATTCTACTGAGTATGAATTGGTATCTCATTGTGGTTTTAATTGTTATTTCCCTCATGAATAACGCTGAGTATCTTTTCATATGATTATCAGACATTCGTATGTTTTCTTTAGTGAAATTGCTGTTCAGATCTTTTTCCATTTTTAAATTGGGTTTGTCTTCGTATTATTGAATTTTGGATACAAAATTTGGATGTATATTCTGGATACAAATTCATTATCAGATATATGACTTAGAAACATTTTCTCCTAGTCTGTGGCTTATGTCTTTTCTTAATGGTGTCACTTGAAGGGCAGCGCATTTTGAAATGTGAATTGTGAATACATGACATGAAAGTAGTTTCCATTATTTTTCTTCCTTTTAATTATTTCACCCCAACTGAGGTTTGTAGGAGCTTGTGGAGGTCCTGCAGTGAATCAGTGGGAGGGTTGGTGATAGCGCCACACCTTTGGGAGGTTTTCATATTTTGGCTACCCACACAATACTGGAGCTCTAGCCAGCTCTGGATTTACCTGATTTGCGTATCTGTTTACATCACAGTTTCTACTTTGGGTGTGGCTGTCAAAGGTGACTTTGAGGACGTCAATAAAGGAGCAGTGATGTTAGATGATTGGTTTCATCCTGAGGTAGCCTAAGGGTTTTATCTTTATCTGCCAGGGAACAGGCCTGAAAACTCATTCCTTTAAAAAAATCTATTTCCTCTCAAGATTTCTCTCTATGATGATGTAAAAAGTATGATAGGGAATACAGGAGGGAAAGCTGAACATAAGAACTAGCTGTAACAGTCTCAGGAAGCAATTAGGTAGCACTTTTAGCCAGTAGATGGGGTGGTACTGGGTATTGGTTAAGAGCTTGGGTCTGCCACTTACAGGATGTGAGCTCGGGCACGTGGCTTCATCTTTCCGTATCTCCTTCCACGTCTCTCAAATGGGAATGGTAATAGTACCTACTTGTGGGAATTAGTGATTTTAGAACGTGTCAAGTGCTTAGGAGTGTACTGTTGGTAGTTTCTCAGTAAGTGATGGCTGTTACTTTTATTGTTGTTGCTATTGTTAAATGTTAGGTGGAGTGCTGTTGTACAGGAAGCACAAGCTTTAGCGTGAGATGTCCTGGGGGACATCTGGAGTTCGGTTACCAGCTCTTCTGTTTACTAGCTGTGTGATGTCCCACAAACCATGTTTTCTCTCTGTGCCACAGTCTCATTTGTTTAAGGGGAAAATACCAACCACCTGGACAAATTGCTGTGATGGCGAAAATGGAATTACATGTACAACTGCACTTAATGGTGGCTGGGGAAGAGTAGGTAGTCGATTGATATTTGTTGTTTGTTTGTTTGTTTGCTTGCTTGTTTTTGGTGTTAAGGAGGCAGTGATTAATGGAGCAAAAGAATCCTATAATCTTCCACAGACGGAGAAAGCACAGCATGAGGTGGAAAAAGAGGGAAAATGATGAGTGGGGCTTTGTAAGGGAGGCTGGTTTTGGAGAAGTGATAAAGGATGGTCAAGCAGCAGCAGGCTCACATCTGATGTTTCAGGAGACGTACACCTTGAACTAGTGGGGACCAAGGTGGGAATCTGAAAGTAGGATTTGACAATTGAAAGTCTTGAAGGCTAGACTCAATTCATAACGTTGGCTTCAGAGTTGTTTTAGGAACCGCCATCTGGCTATAAATGGGCAAAATCTTGGAGGCAGAGACCACCTCTAGGGACACTGTAGGCTTTAGTTATTTGCCCCTTTAGAAAGAAGTTCTACTCTCTAGGCTTTGTTCTGAGAAAATCTGCACACCATTCTTTCACCAAAGACATGCTTGCTTTCCTTTCTCTTTCTTGGCAGTGCTACCCCAGTTAGCCTGAGGTTCTACATGAAAGAGTGCTTATAACACCAGGAAATAATGTTACTCTAAAACATGCAATGGACCAAGGAAAGAATGTGTATTTGTTACATTAGCCATTTCACCCCAAATATGTACAATTGATTACAAGGAACACTTGAGAATCAATTTGCCATATGATTATACGTCTCTGCCTTAAATTACACAGTATTGATATTCTAGGAAAACTGTAAATATATTGTTTTTGTAATTTGAATTGTTTTCTCATTAACATTTGCCATCATTTACGAGATGCTTTGAGTGACTGATTTGCTGTGATAACTGGCTGTCCATTTCTTACTGATCATCTCCCCACATCCCCAGTGGCCCATTCCCTACGCCTTCCTCCTTTCTTTATCCATTTCCAAACTTCAAAAACATTCACGATCAAAACTTTGACACTTTGACGCTGTGATAATTATTCCCTCTTGTTTTTCAAAATACGAACATCAGTATACCTTTACCAACTTTTTTTTTTTTTTTAATTTGAAAAGGAAAGGGAAATAATAACTGTAGTTCTTTCTGGTAAGTGTTTGGTTATATCAGGAGTACTTCAGCCCCAAGTCATGTTCATTTCAGAAAGGTTCCAACATGGACCCTGCCACACCGAGCTTCCATTCCCACGAGCTCTTCCTCCAGTATCCCACTAACCTGCCACAGGGACTTCAGACTCTGAATGGCAGCCCCCTTTCCCCTTGTGCTGGAGCCAGTGACGCCCTGCACATTTCTCCCTCCTCTATGTTACTGCAAAAGTCTTCAGAGGATTTGGACGTTGGGGATATATCCCTGGGCCCAGTGGAACTTTCTCTTCAGTTTGTATTCTGCATGGTCCCCTGCTGCATCTCTGTCCAGTGACTTTCTCCAGCTCACCAAGAGAAGGGATAAGGTGTGACACCGTCTCCATCTGTTTTTTTTTTTTTTTCAGCGTTTATTCATTTTTGGGACAGAGAGAGACAGAGCATGAACGGGGGAGGGGCAGAGAGAGAGGGAGACACAGAATCGGAAGCAGGCTCCAGGCTCTGAGCCATCAGCCCAGAGCCCGACGCGGGGCTCGAACTCACAGACCGCGAGATCGTGACCTGGCTGAAGTCGGACGCCCAACCGACTGCGCCACCCAGGCGCCCCCACCGTCTCCATCTTAAAAAGAATTTCAGATCTGACGTGGAAATACTCCATTTTCCAGGCATGTTTCCCTAGTGACACACAGGCGCAAAGACCTTGAGATAAAGGTTACTACCTGGATGTTGTCACAAGCTGGGAGTCTGGACAGAGGATATGAATGACTCCTTAGAACAGGTAACACTTCCTTAGACTTGCAGCTCTAGTCCATCAAAAAATGGCTTTCTAGGTTCTCTGCACCTTGAGGAGGGACTGTGACTTATTCATATTTATATTCCCAGCTTCTTGTAATATGTCTTGAAGTTTAGTAAATCCTCAATATATTTTCCTTAATGAAAGGATATCTGTTCGTTAGCATAATTACGAAGAGAATTTCTTTCATTTGACTTCTTTCCATTTTTGCTGGATGGACGTTTTTCAAGAACCGAGCAAAGAGTTGATAAGGTCATTAGAAAATGAGGGTGAAATTTTACCCATGAGAATTTCACGTGTCAGGATAGCAGGGGATTCTATTACAGGCTTATTCATATAGTTTGGAGAATAAGAGTTAGAAATAAGACCTCCCACTCACCTCTGCCACATATAAAAGTAAAAAGTTTATATCAGAGGATGTGAGCAGGTGACCTCAAGTTGAATCCAGCTTGCAAGGTGTATTTTGTTTGGCCTGCAATGGTGTTTTATTTATTTATTTATTTATTTATTTATTTATTTAAAAAAATTTTTTTAATGTTTATTTATTTTTGAGACAGAGAGAGACAGAGCATGAATGGGGGAGGGTCAGAGAGGGGGAGACACAGAATCCGAAATGGGGTCCAGGCTCCGAGCTGTCAGCATAGAGCCCGACGCGGGGCCCGAACTCACGGACCGCGAGACCATGACCTGAGCTGAAGTCGGCCGCTCAACCGACTGAGCCACCCAGGCGCCCCTGGTGCTTTATTTTTAATTGAGTTAATTGCCAGCGTTTATTAAAAAAAAACAAATTTCATAAAAAGTATCTGAAATGTCAGATGCCGCTTTCTCTTAAAAATGGGAAAAACCTGGCAATACTTGAGTTTGATTTTTTTTCTTGACATTTGACTGGCTCTTATTCCAATAGGGTATTAAAATTGCCATAGCCCTCAGTCCCCTTTGTCACATTGCCAGGAAACTGAGTACCACCAGCATCCATTCATCCTAGTACTCAGAACTAAGCCTGGCCTTTTCTTTATTTGCTTGACCTGCCTGGTCCCCACAGGATTTAAGCTTGCCGATCCTTGTTTAGAGGCTTTGGGTTTAAAGGTCTCAAATGATGACCTTGAAGTTTAGATATTTACTTTGTGGTCATAAAATATATGAGTGCAAAGGAGTTTAGAAGTCCATGAATAAACACAAACTCATTTTGTTCATCTGCACCTCTTCACTGGTTGATTTCTCCACATATCATATCTTATTTATAACACCACATTGCTGTGGAAATTCACTGCTGTACTTTTTGCTTCCCAGCTCTACTAAATTTTACTCTGAACGTTTTCAGAGCTGCTTGAACAATGTGCAGATTTAATGTAGTAGCAATCTCAAGTGGTTTTGTAACATTAAATATTAAATAACTTTAAAACTGCAAACAAGGGAAAAATAAGAAGTCAGCCAAATCCTGACACATACATTTAATAAGGAGGCAACAAAGAGTCTCTCATTTACATGACCTACTGCTCAACCACTGTGGTAGAATGGATGCCTGCTCTACACCTGCATTTCCTTCAAATCTGGTATGAAATGTCTCCTAAAGTCATATCGTAGTTTAGTAGTCTGCCTAGTGGTGGACACTGGCCGATACAGTTAATCCTAACACTTAATTGAGAAATCCTTTGTTGGACAACTGTCTTATGCCTGCTGTATACAACCAGTAATGATAATTAAGAGTTATTGAACCCATGCTATGTGTTGAAATGCTTTTCTGTGTACCTGACAAGGATCATCTCATTTCATCCCCGCTCCAACCCATTGAGGTAAGTGCTGAAGTAGGTGTTGTCTTCATTTTATTGATGAGGTGCCAGAGGCAAAGGGGGTGCTCAAGATCACACAGGTTGTGTGAAGCTATGGATGCAGAATTCTAGCCCTGGCCGTGTGAATACAGCCTCCCCAGTGCTAGTCCCACGTAGGTCTAAGACTCAGATCTTGCCCTGAGAACTGAAAATCCATCTGGTTGTTGGTCAGTTAACAGATAACTATAACATGTATTCTCTTAATATTAGAGCAGTATATTATAGGGACAAACATTTCTGCCTTAGGAGGTAGAGACCAGAGAAAACTTCAGAAAGATCATGGTAAGTTGAGTTGGACAAAGAGGAAAAGCAGTCCCAGGAGAGGAGAAAGGTATGAGACAAGGTACTGAGGCATAAATGTGAATGGGCTATTTATGAAATGAAAGGCAGCCCTAATACCTGGGAGATACATTATTTATAGGCAATATATGGAGACAGCTATGAATGCATCATTTCCAAAATTAGGGTTAAGATGAAAACAAATAAGGGGTGCCTGGGTGGCTCAGTCGGTTGAGTGTCCGACTTCGGCTCAGGTCATGATCTCGTGGTCTGTGAGTTTGAGCCCCGCGTCGGGCTCTGTGCTGACAGCTCAGAGCCTAGGTCCTGCTTCCGATTCTGTGTCTCCCTCTCTCTCTGCCCCTCCCCAACTCATGCTCTGTCTCTGTCTCTGTCAAAAATAAATCAACATTTGGGGCGCCTGGGTGGCGCAGTCGGTTAAGCGTCCGACTTCAGCCAGGTCACGATCTCGCGGTCCGTGAGTTCGAGCCTCGCGTCGGGCTCTGGGCTGATGGCTCAGAGCCTGGAGCCTGTTTCCGATTCTGTGTCTCCCTCTCTCTCTGCCCCTCCCCCATTCATGCTCTGTCTCTCTCTCTGTCCCAAAAATAAATAAACGTTGAAAAAAAAAATTAAAAAAAAAAATAACATTAAAAAAAAAAAAGAAAAGAAATTGCTGTGGTTGAGGTCAAAGAGGTTATTGCCTGTTTTCTCCTCTAGGGTTAAAAAAAAAAAAAAGATGAAAACAAACAAAAAGATAGAGTCAACATACCCTGGATCAAGAGTGAGATTTGTCTAGTCACCGTAAAGAGGTGATTCCAGGCTTGGCTAGGACAACATTTGATTGGCTTCACTCAGCTAAGGAGAGGGCAGGGGCACAGAGACATTACAGTTTCCCAATGGTAGAGGACATTCTGAGATCCAGGTTGGCTGAGTGTATTAAAGCACTAGGGCAAAAGAGTGTTGGCTCCTTGCTTTTGATGAAAGTGCCTAAGGCCATTTTAAGATCACCAACTTCTCTTGTTCTGTTTCTGGTTTTACAGTTGGTCAGCTGATTATATTTTGGATCTCTGTGTAAATTGCCTTTAGTAATAGAAACCGCCACTGATGCCAAAACAAATATTCTGGATTGTGTGACTGTTCTCTTTCTCATGATTAAATTCATCAATCGACACCTTGGCTTAAATGTCTGTCTGTAGAGCTCAGCGAAGTCTAGCCTACACCCCGAGAGAAAGAAAACTAGATGTGTTGGACTGGGGCAGACACTGGGGGTGGGGGCACAATGGAGTGAAGGAAATAAATGAAAGGAATATTTCCAACCATGAGATTTGATGACTGATGGGATATAGTGGTTGAAAGAGGAGGAGGCATTAAGGATAGGAAACTGAGAGGATAATAATGTCCCTGATGGAGATGGAAGGCAGAAGCAGATAGATTTCTGGGAGAAGGATAACAAATGTTTGACTTTGAAGTTTGAGTCCATGTTGCCTGTGTTGGTGGCGTCTTCTGCCTTTGGACACCTTTGGTGTGTCCAGGGTTATGAAGCTGGTTAGATGCAGCGACTGCACAGCATATAGGAAGTGGGTGGGTTCAGCTCAAGGGAGTGTATGGCATGAAAAGGAGGCTGAAGATGGAACCCTGGGTGTCACTGATGTCAGAGATGAGCACGGGCAGTCTGTGAAGGAGGCCGGGGAGGCGAGGTGGGAGAAAAGGGTGAAAGAGTGGAGCAGCAGTGATTCAAGGAAAACAGAATGGCCAGTTTCATCAATTACTGTAGGATCAAAATAGAAGACCTAGACTCAAAGCTTAAGAGGCAGAGAGACTTGAGCAAGGTCTCCCTGCTTCCCCAGAAGAGAGACTTGAGCTTGTCCAGGATCACCCTGAGGGGGTCAGGGGATGATCATACTGTTTCCTGAGTGACAGTCTCCCACTTCTCCCATTGTCTCATGTTGTTTCTTGTTTCTAAGTATAGCTCTGCAGTCAGTGCAGAATACTATGTAGTACTAGCTGGTGTGAGAGATTATGTTGCTTCTTCAAAGTGGACATTCCTTCTCCCCGCATCCCTGTGCTCACAGTGAAAAGAGGGCCCTAGTTATTTAAAACAGGACGTGTTGCTGGATGAATATAGCTGGTGTGTGGCCCACTTGCTACTCTTTCAATCAGCACGCAACTCACATGGTGTCAGCCAGTCAACCAAGAGTTTCACTGTGTGTTGTAACTGGGTTCAGTTTTGTGAAATGGCTCATTCTCCTATGCAGGAGTGCATTTTGACTGACTTTTTGGGGAGAAACCTCAGTGATGACAGATTGTTAGCCTTATTATGTCTTTTTCTCTAAGAGGAAGGAGAAAGAACAGCCTCCTCTGAAGCAGAAGATAATACGTCAGAAGTCTACATATCTGTATTTGTTTCTGATTGGAAGGTCCTTGACACTCCTGGATTTAACTTTCATTCATACATACATATGCACATACATGGACATGTGTGCATATACACATATCCATATATTTACATAATATACATGCATATATGTGTATATGTGTATATACACATACACATACACAAACATCTATATCTACATGTACAAATAGATTTTTCACAGACAGCTTAAAGTCCAAGAGGAGAATGTGGCAGTGAATGGTTGGAGGAGCTGCAGGATGACAGGTGGGGTGGGCATGGGCAGAAAAAAAGAGTAAAGAAAAAAAGATCCAGGAGATAAGATAATGATTTTAAATGTTTGGATGGGGAGGCTGGTGTGTCAGGGCAAATAAATTATGAATGAGCCTCGTCAGCAACCTGGGATTCATTCCTGTCTATCTCTCTCTGTTTGTAATCTTTTTCCCCGCTTCTCATTGAATTCTAACAACCCCAATGAGTAGGTAGTTTAGTCCCCATTTTCAGATGAGGAAGCCAAAGACATTTTATACTAGAATTGTAGGCAGGATTTAGGGGTAAGTGAAGGGCTTGACTGATATCCCTGAGAAAGGTCTGCTGCTTAGTCCCACATCCAGTTATGAGATGTGTAGTAGAGCCTGTGGCAGAAAACTGACACCAAACGGGGCAGTAGAGAAGGTCAAATTCATGTCTTTCTTAAACCCAAAAGTACATACATTTTGAACACTTAAGTACCACTAGTCCCTGTTTTCCTTTCCCATACAATCACAGCATCAGTGCTGAACAAATCGCCCTTTGTCTTCAGGCTGCTTTCGTACAAGAAAAAAAATCACACGGAGACTATGGAAGCACTTGACATTCAAGGAACACATAACATTAGTTTGACTCCAGATGATAACAAACATTTGGCTGTTTTGCCTCAGTCACACTCTTAAGAAGCGTGACGTTTGCAAGTGCATGCTCCAAAGTCATATTGACTGACTTTATTTTTGGCAACAGGGGGAAGAATATTGGTTTTTTTTTCCTTTTTTTATCCCTATCCTAGACGAGTGTTAGTTGGAAAATGCCTATTAATCTTTTTTGATTTCCGCCAATCATGGCCATTCAGATTTGAGTGCCAGTGGACTTTAAGCTCACAATTATAAGTTGAGTGTATATTCAGGGGACTCCTAGGGGTAATGAGAAGTATTTTATAGGCAGAATGACCTTACATACGTGTAATTTGTAGACACGGATTTTTGGCAGATGTGTTTTGAGCAGATTGGAGGAGATTGGCAATGGTGTTGGAAAGGCTGACAAGAAGGGACAAATGCCAGCAATGCTGAATTCTACCTCTCTAGGTGCTCGACAGGAGAGGGAAACCTGGAGAGAAAAGGATGGACCCCTATAAAAAATTGGAGAAAGAATCAGTATCATTTAACTGCTAATAGAACTTATGAACAAAGCATAAGAAAAAAATCACAAAGTAGTTAAATCTAAGAAACTGAACCCAGTAGAATTAGAACTAAGTATAAAATGCATATGATAGCTGAATTATATCCAATGGCAACTTAGCCCTAAAAGTACAAATGTAATGACAGGAAAAGAGTACAGTTCATTATATGCTGTGAAAAGGATGCTTAGGGTGAGGGTGTAAAAAACAGGTCATTCATGGTTTCCAGGCATGGCAGAAGGAAAATACATAGCTATTTAATGTTTTTATTGAGCCTAATTCTTATTCACACTATCTTTTTTTTATAATGAAATTTTTTTTCACCTTTATTTTATTTTTTTTTAAATTTACATCCAAATTAGTTTGCATATAGTGCAACAATGATTTCAGGAGTAGATTCCTTAGTGCCCCTTACCCATTTAGCCCATCCCTCCTCCCACAACCCCTCCGGTAACACTCAGTTTGTTCTCGATATTTATGAGTCTCTTCTGTTTTGTCCCCCTCCCTGTTTTATATTATTTTTGGTTCCCTTCCCTTATGTCCATCTGTTTTGTCTCTTAAAGTTCTCATATGAGTGAAGTCATATGATTTTTGTCTTTCTCTGACTAGTCTCACTTAGCGTAATATCCTCCAGTTCCATCCACGTAGTTACAAATGGCAAGATTTCATTCTTTTTGATTGCCAAGTAATACTCCATTGTATATATATACCAAATTTTCTTTATCCATTCATCCATCGATGGACATTTGGGCTCTTTGGATACCTTGGCTATTGTTGATAGTGCTGCTATAAACATGGGGGTGCATGTGTCCCTTCAAAATAGCACATCTGTATCCTGTGGATAAATGCCTAGTAGTGCAATTGCTGGGTCATAAGGTAGTTCTATTTTTAGTTTTTTGAGGAACCTCCATACTGTTTTCCAGAGTGGCTGCACCAGCTTCCATTGCCACCAACAATGCAAAAGAGATCCTTTCTTCGCATCCTCGCCAACATCTGTTGTTGCCTGAGTTGTTAATGTTAGCCATTCTGACAGGTGTAAGGTGGTATCTCATTGTGGTTTTGATTTGTATTTCCCTGATGATGAGTGATGTTGAGCATTTTTTCATGTGTCTGTTGCCCATCTGGATGTCTTCTTTGGAGAAGTGTCTATTCATGTCTTTTGCCCATTTCTTCACTGGATTATTTGTTTTTTGGGTGTTGGGTTTGATAAGTTCTTTATAGATTTTGGATATTAACCCTTTATCTGATACGTAATTTGCAAATATCTTGTCCCATTCTGTCAGTTGCCTTTTAGTTTTGCTGATTGTTTCCTTCGCTGTACAGAAGCTTTATATTTTGATGAAGTCCCAGTAGTTCATTTTTGCTTTTGTTTCCCTTGCCTCCGGAGACGTGTTGAGTAAGAAGTTGCTGCGGCCAAGATCAAAGAGGTTTTTGTCTGCTTTCTCCTCGAGGATTTTGATGGCTTCCTGTCTTACATTTAGGTCTTTCATCCATTTTGAGTTTATTTTTGTGTATGGTATAAGAAAGTGGTCCAGGTTCATTCTTCTGCATGTCCCTGTCCAGTTTTCCGAGCACCACTTGCTGAAGAGACTGTCTTTATTCCATTGGATATTCTTTCCTGCTTTGTCAAAGATTAGTTGGCCATACGTTTGTGGGTATAATGAAATATTTTACAACACAGAGACTAATATAACAAGAACCCACTCAACTCTCTACAATCCTGTTTTAAACGATTAAAATATTACAGAAGCAGCTGAATCTCCCTGTATACCCCTTCTCTGTTCTCCACCCTCCAGAGGTAATCTCTGTCCTGAATTTGTTGTTTCTATTTCCTTCTTTTTTTTATGGTACATATATATGTGTACATATGCATATGTTTATAAATATACATATTCATGAGAAATATAGCATTATTTTGCAAATCACTAAGCTTTATATAGTGCTCAATTTACTTTTTGAACAAGTGATTTAGTGAAGAGTGTTCTGCTCAAATTAAGCTCACATTTGACCTGAGAATGAAAAGTGAGTAGGTTTGATTTACATCCAGCCTTGCTGACTTTGCACTGATACCTGTTGCTTCTCAAACAGAATCAGCTCTGCCTTCAACAAATGAGAACCATTTGGAGTTTTGGAGTAAATTTTTGATAGAAGTAGAAATAATTTCAGGAAAGGTTTGCTTTGAGGCTAAACCCAAGTCTGTGTAATCAGTTCCTGGGATGAGTAACATTTTTTTTCCTAACTAGGGTATTTCTTTGGACTCCTAAACTAATGAAAGTTTGAAAGCTATCCTGGGAATTTAGATCGTGTCTCAGAGTTTCCAAAAAATGACAATTTTCACCTCACCTTTATTTCATTCTTTAAGATCCTTGTTTTCCAAACTAGCCAATTTACCTTTCTCCCTAGTTGACGAACATCTCTATTATACCCAAGTAATAAAGTAAGTATCCCAGTAACAACGTGAAAAGAGAATACTAACCAAAATATCATGTTACATCTGTTTAAAAAATGTTCTCAGATGAAACCTATCCATTAACTAACACTTAGGTCTATCCCTTACTCACGCCAAGATACTGAGCTTGAAGGTAGGAAAACCAATCATTGGAGAAAGGCACTTGAGCTAAAAACCTATGGAGCAAGAGAGAAATATGTGTCTGCATCATTAACATGATTCAGTGATGCCACGGGGCACCTGGGTGGCTCAGTTGGTTAAGCGCTAACTTCAGCTCAGGTCATGATCTCACGCTTCATGGGTTTGAGCCCCACGTCGGGCTCTGTGCTGACAGGTTGGAGCCTTGAGCCTGCTTCAGATTCTATGTCTCCTTCTCACTCTGCCCCTTGCTACTTCTATGGAAACAATCAGGAAAATGGCTATAAATGAACTCAGAGGCTCATTATCTCTTAGCTCTAGAGATGTTCTGGATGGTCCAGAGCCTGGAGCCTGCTTTGGATTTTGTGTCTCTGTCTCTCAAAAATAAACAAACGTTAAAAAAAATAAAAAAATAAACATGATTCGTGTCTCTCAAAAATAAGTAAGCGTTAAAAAAAAAAACCGTGGTTCAGTGATGCCTAATGGCTTTGTTAGACCTAATGCAGCTTAATCGAAGGTTATTTTGTTCTATAAATCAAAAATCCAGCCAACCAACCAGTCACCCAAACAAACAGAATTCTGAAATCTGTGGCTTTGTAAAAAATTGAGGTGTTGGTTTAATTTGTGAAATTCCATATCTGTACACCAATGAACATTAGTCTGCCTCCTCACAGAATAGTCTGTATATCAGGTATCTGCTGAGTATTTTGTGAAACTTATGGTGTGGTCATCCATTTCCAGTCTTGGCTTTATGGCCACAGCGCCACAAGACACATACGTAAATGAAGGAGATCGAGTGTGAATTATGGGGAAACCTATTTTCTTTCATCAAGTTACCTGAGAATGTAGGGGAGTTACACAATTGTCTGGACCCAGTGTTCTCATCTATAGAATAAGGGTGTGAATGGACTCCTGGGGGTCCCTACCTACTTGTTAAGAACAACCCCAGGTTTGAGGAAATAAAAAATGGGGGATGGAAACCTCTGATTTGTGCACACAGATAATGAAACACCCGTTAGGCCGAATGCTTGCCTTCGGTGAGCTGTTTTCCACTAGGGTAAGCAGCATGCATTCACAACACTGACTAAGTAAGATTCTGGCTAAGTCATTTCACTTTGAGCATGTGCCCTACATTATGCAGAGGAAGGAAGAGACGACAGGTAAAGTCTTATTTGCCCTCTTGACGTTGCATAGAAAAGGAGCTAACATGGAGGTGGCAGCTGTCAGAGTAATTCCACTGATTTTGTGTTAATGTGATGAAAGAGAGTGAGCTGTGGAGGAAAGTTACTCAGAATAAAACGTGTTTTATTTTAATATTTGTGTTAAAGGAAGGAGGTAGTATTTAGTAGTGAGAAGCATGGTCTCTGGAATCAGTCCGCCTGGATTCGGTACCAAGTTCACCACTCGCTAACTGTTTTTAGGCGAGTTACCTTTTAATCCCCTCTCCTTATCTGTAAGACATTTTGTGAAGCATCTGCCCCATATGGTTCTCATAAAATGTAAATGAGTTAGTAGTACATATGAACTCTTAATGATGAACTCTGTATGAACTCTTAATCATGGTACCAGGCATACAGTAAGTGCACAAGAAATGCCGTCTGTAGTTGTTTGATAAAAATAAATAGGTGATCCTTGAAGAAAACCTAGTAAGTAGAAATGCTATTCATTTTGTAAGGAAGACTTGCTGTTAAGCTTGAAACCACAATTACTTCACTTCAAAACTTTGTGGAAGTGAATATGTCACATACAATGCAGAAACCCCTTTGAAGGGCTCTAGAAGTCCAGTTGTACTTGCCTGGAGAAGTGATAAAATCTGAACATGTTTGTATTGTAGCTTTGTTCGTATATTAGGAAAGTCATCAGCTCTGAGTTTTTAGTAGAAAAACAGGAATTTAATCTACTTTGTGTTTTGATGTAAAAGGATGGGTTTACGTATTTTAAAGTATAAATATAATAAAAGTCTATACTGATTTATTTCTTTATTTTTTAATTTTTTTTAATGTTTGTTTATTTTTGAGAGAGACAGTATGAACAAAGGAGGGGCAAAGAGAAAGGGAGACACAGAATCTGAAGCAGGCTCCAGGCTCTGAGCTGTCTGCACAGACCCTGACACAGAGCTCAAATTCAAGAACCACAAGATCATGACCTGAGCTGAAGTCGGGCACTTAACCGACTGAGCCACCCAGGTGCCCCAATATACTAATTTATTTCTATATATTCTGTTCATTTATCATAATTTTACTTCATGTGTAATGATTTGCAAGATATAGGGGCATGATTTATAATGAATCTTAAATTTTATGGAAGAAAAGATACAAGCCCTACTTCACTTCTCTTTATATATTTGATGAGAAATGAGTTAATCCTTTTTTGTGTCTGTTTAGATGATGGAACAGCTAAAATGAGAAATTTCTCAAAAATAATGAATTCCATTTCATAATTGGAGGAGCTGTATGCTAATTTTGTGTGCTCTGTATCCTAGTTCGGCACTCAGTAACAATATTTTTCATAATTTGCAACTATTCCAGAGTTGACTCTCTTTGATTCCAAATTCCTACGATGTTGGTCATTTAAAAAATGGGGCACCTGGGTGGCGCAGTCGGTTAAGCGTCCGACTTCAGCCAGGTCACGATCTCGCGGTCCGTGAGTTCGAGCCCCGTGTCAGGCTCTGGGCTGATGGCTCAGAGCCTGGAGCCTGTTTCCGATTCTGTGTCTCCCTCTCTCTCTGCCCCTCCCCCGTTCATGCTCTGTCTCTCTCTGTCCCAAAAATAAATAAACGTTGAAAAAAAAAAATTTTAAAAATTGCATTAGCAGTATTTGGCATGTCTTCCCCCTTTCTTATTTATATTTTTTGCAAAGTTCCTAGAAATAGTTAACATTATTTGATTGTGGTATGTTTTGGTTAAAATAAACTTAAAAGTAAATAAATAAAGGGAGTACCTGTAACTTTAATAAAAATTCAGGTGTCAGTTTAGGAGCCGTTCTTTGCAAACCACTATGTTTGCTGTCAGAAATACAGAGATAAATAAGACTTAGCTTTACCTACTTGGAACTCACAAGCAAGTCAGAAGTTTGTGGCTGTAATCAAAGATAAGATAAAGAGGTAAAGAACACACCACCAGACACAGTGCCTTCAGTGCTGCAACATTCAGAAAAGGTGGATTCATAGACTCACTAGCGTTTGACCTAAATCCTGAAGGAGGAATAGTATTTCATTCAGCAGGTAGAGAGGATGATTGGCTAAGATGGCGAATGGCCCCTGGGTAATTGCTGTTGACTTTCTCTGACAAGCTCCCTATTACTGTAGCTACCCTGGTATTGATACAAACAAACAAACAAACAAACAAAAAACACCAGTGGAGTCCTTCCCTATCTCCAGTTTTGCAAGCAGTCGATTTCCTTTCATCAGGACAAAAACTGTTCTTATTATGTGGTGTCCGTTAATGTCCCCTTGGTTAAAAACACCATTTTAGCTGAATACATTGTCTTCAGTTTTCAGGAGTGTTCAGTCAGGAAGAGGTAGCGTAGCCTAAGGTTGAGAACTGGAACACTGGAACCAACCAGCCTGGTTTCCCGTCTTGACGCTCTCCCTTATTAGCTATGTGACCTTCAGCAATTTAGTAGACCCCCCTGTACTTGTTTCCTCATCTAAAAAAAGGGAATAGGGAATGGGGTGGGGTGATGATAAGAGTACCTACGTAGTTGTTTGGAACTGCTTCACTAAATGACTTTCTATTTGTGAAGTGGTTAGAACAGCTCCTGGAGTAGAGGAACTACTCTGTAACTGTAAGCAAAATGGCCCCATATGCCTGCCTTGCTCTGTCTAGGATGGTGTGTTGAGTTGAGCTCTGGGGGCTGTTCTGGATGTTTTCCTTGCTTCTTCCTCCTATAGATGAGGATTTTGGTGCCATTTGTGACACCTGGCAGCAAGACACAAGATGTCAACGCTCTGATTCCCTGCCTTTATGGCACATTTTATTAGTCTTGATTTTAACAAAGAGCCCTTTCACCCTTGTTGTATAAGGACAATAAACTAGATTCAGTGGGTGGTGGTTTTTACTAGCTTTCCATTCTAATTTTCGGGTTTGATGGATATAAAAGGTTTCTATGTCCAAACAAATGTAGTGGAACACATTCACTTCTCGAGGCAAAAGAAGTGCACTCTGATCCTCTGGAATTTGAGAGGGGACTTTAGAGTCAGTGCTGAGCTAGGTTGGTGCTCTGGTTTTGCCACTTAGCAGCAGTGTGGCCTTGGGCAAGCTAATCCCTAGACTGTTGTTCCCAATAGAGATTGCTACCTTGCAGAGTCGTTTCCTCACCTGGACTCTTTCCGAGCACCCTCCACTGACAGCTGAGGAGAGAGCTGTCAGTTCTGCTAACCAGGCTCACACTTACCGTCTGCTTTCTAGACTCTAGAATGGGATGCCTGTTCTCACCCCTCTTTTCTGTGTCCTTGGGAATTGATACTTAACAAAAATTCCTCTTCTGCCTGTTTAGTGCTACATTCATAAAAAGCACAGAGGTAAATTTATGTATTCAATTTACCATCCTTAACCAGGCTTTAAGTTTTTTTTTTTTTAAACAAACCTTCTTTAACTGTATTTTTTATTATTACCATAACAACAGTGTCTTTTGAAATTTCTCGGTAAGAATACGTTTAATGCTTCCTTCTCCAAACCCCTGCTTTTATTAATAAAATCTAAGGATTTATCCCCTGGTTATTATTGAATATTTTATATTAATTGCATTGTCTCTTAAGAGCAATAGCATTTAATTTGGCAGTGAAATTGAGGGCAGTTATTTATGTTGCTAACCATAGTCCTTTTATTCTAATATTCGGCTTTTTAAATTTGTATTTGTATCTTGATGTCGGAATTAACCTAAGTGATTCTTTAGTAAAGATTAATAACGAAAGTGTTTTCAGAGCCTTTGAATATGTGCTGCTTTTCCTATTCCTTCACAAGTGAAAGGCACTTTGGCTGATACTGGCTATCGCTGACTGAATCTTCCCTTTCTTCTGTAGGTTAGAAATACAGAGGGCAGGGGCACCAGGGTGGCTCGGTCAGTTAAGCGTGGACTTTGGCGCAAGTCATGATCTCACGGTTGTGAGTTCAAGTATCGTATAGGGTGGGCTTGCTGCTGTCAGCACCGAAGTCTTCAGCTAAGAGCTCGCTTGGGATCCTCTGTCAACCTCTTTCTATCTGCCCTTCCCCCATGCTCACTCTCTCTCAAAAATAAATAAACACTTAAAAATGTGTAGAAAAAAGAAATACAAAAGGGAAATTTAAGACCAACTGGACCTTGCTTCCTCGATGGTGATTTACTTTCATTTGATTTTTGTGTTGACTTGTTTTTGCTTTTATGCCTGGTACTGAAGTTTTTTGTTTTTGTTTTGTTTTGTTTTTGTTTTAACCCTAGGATTCAAAACTTCTGTCAGAATGTGACTTTGAATTGATATCATGTGGAACACAATTTAGTCCTCTTTTTTTTTTTTCCAGTTCAGATTCTGGTTTTTTTTTTTTTTTAATTTTTTTTTTTTTTAACGTTTATTTATTTTTGAGACAGAGAGAGACAGAGCATGAATGGGGGAGGGTCAGAGAGAGGGAGACACAGAATCCGAAACAGGCTCCAGGCTCTGAGCTGTCAGCACAGAGCCCGACACGGGGCTCGAACCCACGGACCGCGAGATCATGACCTGAGCCGAAGTCGGCTGCTCAACCGACTGAGCCACCCAGGCGCCCCCAGATTCTTTTTTTTTTTTTTACTGTCTGATTATTCTACTTCAATTCTTCAGTTGTGTTTTCTCAGAAACAACTATAATTAGATTTGATTTTTCTGGTCCTTCAGATCTCGAGTCTTCTTTCATCTACTGGTTCTTTTCTCTGGCCATATGGGGGTGTTTGTCTTCTACATCAATGATTCAGTTTTACATAGTACACATCTACATTTTTTTCTCTCCCCCCATGTGGATAATATTCTGTCACTTTATTTTTAGAATCTCTCTAGTGCTTCTTTATTTCACTTAGAATCTCCTTTTATCTTACCCAGTAGTCCTTTATTGATTTATGGCTTTCTACTTTTGTCTTTAAGGGATATATCTTCTTGTATCATATTAACAATGCCAAATACGTTTCTAAAAATTACATCTCGTTCCTCCAGGGAGTCATTTTTAGGAGACAGGTCTTCTTTGAATCTTTAGTATGTTCTTTTCTTTCCATATTTAAAAAAAATTTTTTTAGTTTTATATTTGAGAGAGAGACAGAGAGCAAGTAGGGGAGGGCCAGAGAGACAGAGACAGAATCTGAAGCAGGCTCCAGGCTCTGAGCTGTCAGCACAGAGCCCGACACAGGGCTCAAACTCACGAACCATGAGATCATGACCTGAGCCGAAGTCAGACGCTTAACTGACTGAGCCACCCAGGTGCCCATTTTTCTTTCCATATTTATGCACTACTTCTTGGTAGACCCATGTTGACATTTAGCTCTTATTTTCATTCCTGAATTTGGCAATCTATCTAGACCCACTCACAGAGAGGGTGCATAGATTTCCCTGGGCTCCACCCTCTGTCCTCTTGTTTGCTAGTAAATGACCTCTTGTAGATCTCAGACCTTGTAGCCACTAATGTTTGCAGGCCCTGGCTCATTACAGTGGGCCAGAAGAGTCTCATATAAAGCATCAATTGCCAATGCCTTGTTCTCTGTACTCTCTGTATGGATTACTCTAGCCCCCAGAATACAATACCACTATAGATCATCTTGTCTCTAAATCTGCTTTTCTGCATCTGAAACCACAGGGTGCTAAGTATTTCCTTTTTCCCCCCACTTACCTTTTGAAATAGCAGTCACTCACTGATGGGGGTGGGACAGACTCTCCTCCTGCCTCAAAAAGCCTCATTCATGACCAAGAGTAGTCATTTTCTGACTGATACAGTTTCTGACTGATACAGATGGTGGCATTTGTATCCGAAATGGTAGAAAACGGAGAAAGGGAGCTACACACAGATTTTTCCTACTTCCTTCAAGACTCCTAACTTGTTTCGCTCTGCTTTGAATTATGTTTCTAAAATATAATTTTATTGTTTTTTGCTGCAAAATTCTCTGATTCTTGCAATAGGTTGAAGGTTATATCTTTCTTTTTTGTGGCTGCATTGCACCTTTATTTTACCTCTCGTTTTACAGGTATTTTAGTGGGAAGTTGGAGGGGGCTAGATATCAGGAGACGGTAGCTAGGCACCATTTAAAACTGTAACTTATATGAAACTACACAAATAAGAAAATTATGTGTGTGGCAGAATGCTTGAAAATTTTGCTTCCTGCAGATATTTTGTGGGAATAAACTCTGCCTTGTAAATATTCATCACAAGTTGTTATTCAAATGATAGAGGCATCGATGTCCTGTATTAGAACCTGTGTGTTATGAAAACTGGGTCATTTCAGTGAGGAAATAAAATGTAGGTACAATAAGTGATTATAAGAATTCCAATGACTTCCATAAAGTTTTTATTACACATAAAAATTGCCTGATCACTGCCTGCTCACAGAAGAGTTTTAGAGCTGAAACAGCTGTTATAAATCATTTAACCTGGGAGTTGCAAATTCAGTTGCCTTCAGGACCGGAAAAGTGACCTGCATATGCATGAAGTAGGTTGGTTTAACATATTGGGAGTGGAAGGGACTAGAGAAAAATGGAGATTACTTATGCCACCAACTCCTTGGGCCATAATACCAAAACAATATAATATAAACCCCCTCAATAATAGATTTGCCCAAAGTTAGGAGATTTGGTGTGCCTTAACCAGAAGCAGCTACATAATTTCCAGTGCCCAGTGCAAAACAAAACATGGGCTCCCTTGTTCAACAATTATTAAGAATTTCAAGGTACTGACAGCAGAACATTAAACCAATCATGGGACCCGATGGTGACTGCACAAGTTACACGGCCTTGAAGCCATTCCTGGCCTTCACTTCTGATCTAGAATTTATACATCCAGACAGAAAGAAACATACAGACACTTCATCCACAACCACCAAAAACCAATAATGGAGATGTGGTTAAAATGAACTCCTTGACTTTGATGCTGCATCAAATGAACCACCTTTACTTACAAGAAGGCTTTTTTGTATGAGGCTTGCGACTCACCAGTTTTCTATATTGTTTGGAGGTTTTCGTTGAATTCTTACACTGCTACCATCAGTTTTTGTTGTTCCTTCCTGAAGTCAGGTTTTATGAATTACGAGTTGAAGATTTTCAACCCTAAAGTTCAAAGCTCTTCTCTAAATGTTACCTCTGATTTGAATTCCAGAATGTTTGACCAGTCAGTCTGGGAGTGAAACTCTAGGGGACACTTGTGTCTGCTGTTGAGTCTCAACTCAGCTCTCGGAGGTCCCCTACCATTATTCTTTTCCTCTTACCTGAAGAAGCTGTTGTTTTTTCCAGAATATTTTGTCTAAAAGTTGAATCATTGCCTAAAATCACCTCTCCCTCTCCCCTGCTGTTTTTATCTTATTTGAAAATTTTACATAGCTGGAAAACACGTAAAGCAATCTTCTGCTTGCTGGCAGATTGAAGTTGACTAGTCCCTTTCTCATCTTGTCATTTGTGTTCATTTATAACTTGAAATCCACGGTACTACTAACAACATATCCTCAGGAATGCTCTTTAGTGAAATTTAGCCAGCTTTTAAAGACATTGCTATTCACACTCAAAAAATACAAGAAATAAAATTGGGAATTGGGGTACTAGGGTAAGAGGTTTTTTGGGTTTTTTTTGTAGTAACCATATATACATATAATATATAATTTGTATAAAGTCTTTATATTTTGAGAAAATTTTATGTATATATTTTTAAAATTTCAGTTACTCACCATTAAGCATTTCAGTGTAAATCACAAAACAAGGACATTCTCCTATGTAGACCATAATAGAATTCCCCCACTCAATAAATTTAACATTTGTATAACACTAATGTTTAAGATTCATATTTGGTGCTTTCCATTGTCCCAATAATTTTGTCCAATAAGTTTTGCCATTTTAAAAAACACCTCCTAATCTATTTTTTCTGTTTATTATCTTTGAAGAGCACATCACAGAATCTGTAATTTTGTTAGCAAATGCATTACTTTTCTTCCTCAGGAGAGGTTTTGAAGATCTTATTTAGAAGTTTTTGTCTATCCCCAAATTGCAAAGATATCTTTCATCAATTTCCTCTCTTAGCTTTATAGTTTTACCTTTCAAATTTAGGTCTTACACCTAAGTGTGGTTCATTTTTGTATAGGGTAAAAAATAGGGCTTCTTCAGCTTTTTCCCCCCGTAAACATTACCGCTCCCTACATGAAGTCTCACATTTTAAGAAAAACATTGAATCATTTAAAATTGAAAGAGAACCAAAAACATTTTTTTTGCTCACTAAAAAAAGTGAAAGTCTGATTAACAGCTAGATGTACAGTTTGGAGCGGTATAATGTTGCCATTAACAGTTGTATATCGGATGATTTAGATTCCAAATGGCTTCCTTTAGCAACACCACAAAGGTATCCATAAGTATTTGTTAAAAGATGAAAAGAATCTTACCTAATTTAAAAATACTAAGGTTTTTATTTTTTAAAAAAGTATGAACTTCAGTTAAGTCCAGTTATTTACTTAATATCTGAATTAGGCAAGGAATTCATAACAATCTTATGTACTTTTATATTGTTGAAGTATATCCCTTCATGAGTGATTTACAAGAGGAAATTCATAAGTTGAGAAAGAAAAGATGAACAAATGGGTAAAGACAGTAACTGAGTGGAAGAAAATTTTTTATGAATTATTAATATTTAAGATTTTGCAATAAGCCATGCACCTGAGTATATGTGTTCAGCTAACACTGAAGTTACCCATTAAGCTTAATCCCTGGTTGGAGTGGTGGGTGCGTGTAGGGGGGGCGCAAATTTAAGGGACTTTTTTCATTCACATGCATCAATACTGTGCTGTGAAATGTATAAACTGAATGTCTTAGAATGTTTTTTCAAACTTCTACAGGTGGAGATTTTCATTTCACCTTTATGTATTTATCTATGGAGTCCGGTTCCTGAAAAAGGTAGGATCTACCAAGTTACTTTATATAATTCTTACATAACTGTAAACCTGTATCTCATTTTTTTATGTGTGACAGTAATGATATTTTAAACAATCATAACAGGTTTCCTAAGAATTTGTGCATTTTTCTTTGACTTATTTCTGTAGTAAATATTTTTTAGATAGATACCAAAAATGTCTTTGAAAATAATTTATTTTGCCAGTGAAAGATGTTGCAAGTCCTCTGACCACTGTAGTTGGTTACTTATTACTTATGGGCACTAGGAGTCTTATAAAATCCATTTGATGCTTTGAAAGAAGTTAAGAGTTTCCATGTCACACAGCTTGAAAAAAAATCAGTTGTTAAAATGTGAGTTATCACTATAATCTTCACCAGCAGAAATTATGTTTTAGTGTCTTGCATCGCTATTAACAAGGCAACACCAGCTGCTGGTGGAAAATTGAGTTCCTTTTGTAGATTGTGTTTCCCCTGCTGCTCTTTTGCGATTCCTGCATAAACTGAGGCATCTTTATCTATGGGAATAATTCTTCCAGGCTGCCATAGCCTTTTTCCTGGCTATTTCAATCATGAATGGCACTACTAACATGTTAGGCTGATTAAATTCAAGTCTCATGAAGATTTAGCTTCTCTTAGTCATGCATGTGTTAACAACGCTGGTGTTGCAGAAAGTTGGAAATTATTTTTTAAAAATATGTAGTATTACGCTTTAAAGCAACATCAATGGTATCTTTACTTAGTAGAGAATTTTTTCCAAAGTGGGCCTTGTGCTAAGTGTCATGTCTTACTAGTAAATTTTCATGTAAATATTGATGTGAAAATTTGCAAATGTGTTTTTAGTTTCAAAGTCTGAGTTATCAGTTAGTGTCTGCCTGTGGCAAATTATATTATAAATCGTTAGTTGTTTCACAATATCATATTTTCCTAGAGGGATTATTCTTTTTACTTGTTGTCTTTTCCTTTAGTAACTATACTTACGTTTCACTTAATGAGGCTATACTACTTTTCACTTAATGGCCAAGAGACCATTTGAATACATTTAGAAGGATGAGCCATAGTCTGTAGCCTGTTTGAGTATGAACCAATTCCCAACTGGGGTACAGAAACGAGGTGGAAATGGCTATTTTGGAACTCTGCTGTTCTGGTTTTCAAATTTACTTGTGTAGAGAGAAAATGGAAAGAATGATTTAGGGCTCCTGTGCTCACAACTCACTACCTTGGAAGAGGAAACAGCTATGGATGGAATTTCAGTTGACAAGGGAAAGTTGTGTTTCTTGGGAATGTCAAGTTGCTAACTGAGGTCAAGGTTTGGAATTCATGTTGGGTTCTGGGGGCGAAGGACTTTGACGGGAAACAGGGAAAGATGGTGAGAGCTGGGAGTACTTCTGTGCCCTTTTCCCTACATCTGTGGGGATATGATCTCTTTTAGCCTATCTACAGCAAGCCTGGCCATCTGTCATCAGAACAGGAAACACTTTGACACTTAGCTCTGCTTCTCTCAGTCCCCAAACAGACTGAAAGGAATAAGAATAGCTTGTATCCCCCAGCCCTCCCTGGCTGTGGAGAAGGCAGTAAGAGAGCTTGTCAATGGAATGTTTGCTTAGAAGTTGCTTTTCCTTGAACTACCCCAGTTCCCTATCAGCCTGCCTCTAGTGATAAAAAATGAGAAGAGAACTAGATGTTGCTCTTCTTGTAAAATATTTGCATTTGGGGTTTCTTCCTCTAAGAAGCTCTTGGTTTTGGTTGAGTCTGTACTTTAATAGTTCTAATGTGTGATAGAAATGTGTATATGGAATCCATGTGTCCAAACCCGCTGTGGAGGAATTCATAAGCTATCTTTTCCAACCCTTTTATTTCACAGCTGGGGAAGCAGAAATCCTGAGAGGGTAGGGAGCATTTCAGAGGTCACACAGTTAGTTTATTAAAAGTTGAACCTGAAATGAAACATGCACAGCTGTCTCTTAATCTGGTACTTTCCCCACTAACTTGCATGTCCTATCTTACAGCATGATTTCCCGATGACTTCCTTCTTTGGTTAAGTTAGCAAACCTGACCTCATGCAGTCGTTGTTTCTATTTATAGAACTTTAAATACCTACCCTAATGGATATTTAAAATATATCTTCTAGTAACTTTTTTGGAAAAGACAGTGTATTTGGTCATCTAACACAAGAGGAAAAATCTATATTGTCAGCATCAGAAATAACCAAAACAAGATAATTCAAATTTTCACAACACTCTGAGCCACCTAGGTGCCCCAACTCTGAGTGTCTTAAACAAAATAGCAGGGCAGTGGACCAATTTTAGGAGGTGAGAAGCCATAGCTGCTTCTTACTCTATGCATTAAAAATGTTGATTCTTGGGGTGCCTGGGTGGCTCAGTTGGTTAAGCATCTGACGTCAGCTCAGGTCATGATCTTGCAGTCCATGAGTTTGAGCCCCGCATCAGGCTCTGTGCTGACAGCTCAGAGCCTGGAGCCTGCTTCACATTCTGTGTCTCCCTCTCTCTCTGCCTCTCCCCTACTCACACTCTGTCTCTCTTTCTCTCTCTCAAAAATAAATAAACATTAAAATTAAAAAAAAAATGTTGATTCTTACTTGGGCTGTTAGAAAAATGCTGAACAGCTTGGCACTATCCGGTTTTCTTCTACCTTTGGGTCAAATGAACCTGAAGCAAGTTGGTCAGTGCTGGCACCCTGGGCTCATATGCTCCTGGGCCATGTGTGCCCTGACTTCTTTGCCTGAGATACAAACCTCCTCGTTCTACCACAGGGGCCTTATCCTGATGCGCTAGACAAATAAGACTGTGGTTTCAAATTATACCCTACTTTTAAAGTCAGAAAACTGGAAAGCCATGTTCTTACTCCAACTAGCAAGAAGCTTTTCCTCAAAGAAAGTCAAGAATTAGAAATTAAAATGATGAGTTTTAGTTCCTTCAACAAAAGCCGTCATATCACACCTGCCAAATAATTACATCTCCAGATATTTGAGGATTTAACAGAAATAAAGCCTCTGATTAAGCACACAGTGGTAGTGTGGTACCCTAGGGTTTTAAGCAAACTTGGAATGATATTCTCATTATCAGTATCATCTATGACATTATGTCATAATTCTTGCAGTTGATATGTAAATGTATCTTTGAAGCAATATACAGGATGACTTCTTGCATGAGTTGGGTAACCATACAAGCTATCTTAGGATCCTAGGCAGTTACCTCCCCCTTGAACTCAAAATGACCCAGTTTGGGCAATAAAGTATTCAATCACATGTCAATAGTTCTGTAATAAATAGTGAAATCATTGGCCTGTATTTTAAAATTTCTAGACACCCCATAAACTGTGTGTGTTCATTTCTATGAAATCAACAAAATGTTTTCTGTAGTTTTGTGATGACAAATAAAAGAATGAGCCTCATGTTTTATAGTGATGTGATAATGCTCAGGTATGCATATGTTATATGTTTTCTGCTTTCCCAGCTTAGAACCCCCTTTATAGATAGCACTAACTCTGATCATGAAGCAGTCTCTGGAAGGCATTACAGACAGGTTAGTGAACTATTAGGTAAAGTTATAGCTAAGTTAGTAGGAAATATTTAAATAGTTGAAAGATAAGCCTGTCTCAATACTCTGCTCCTGTAATTACCGGACACAAGTGCTTTACCCATAAATATGATTGGCAGAGACAAGTACTTTTTAAATTTTTTACTTATCTTTATTTTTATTTATTTATTTATTTGAGAGAGGGAGAGAAAGTGAGAGCATGAGCAGGGAATAGGGGCAGAGGGAGAGGGGGAGAGAGAGTCTTAAGCAGGCTCCATGCCCAGTGCAGAGCCCAACGTGGGGCTCCATCCCACTACCGTGAGATTATGACCTGAACAGAAAACAAGAGTTGGACACTTAACTGGCTGAGCCACCCAGGTGCCCCAGAGACAAGTACTTTTTAAAAGAAAACTCAGAATTAGTTCAGGTGCTCTGAAATTCTACCACACAATGTACTCATTCATACAAATTAACACATTTTCCTAAGTCCTGAAAGAAACCACATTCAAGCCTTAAAGAAATAGAGTAAGCTATCTCTCACTTACTGTTACCTTTTCTTCTCCTTTGTAGATGGAAGTTTGTATTGGGTGGAGTGCTTTGAATATTTTTCTTTGAGTTTCTTTCATTATCTTTTAACAATAATAGTGTTACAGAAAGGCCAGTGTAGAGATGTATGCAACTGGGATTTAGGTAAATAGTTTTTCTTATAATCTACATGTTAGGCTAATATATATCCAAGTTTTAATCATATGGTACATTTTATATCCATTTTGTACATATACATGTATATAATTAAAATAGAAGCTACTCAAATATCCAATACCTAACTTCTGTGTCAGTGAGGGTCCCATTATGAGACAGAAACCACAGGAGTTATTTTAGGAATGACTAAAATACAAAGAATCACTAACTGGGGGAACCGCTAAGACTGGTGTTAACTTGTGTTACTCCAAGTAATTGATCTGCTGGCTGTTTGCTACCAGTCTGCAATGAGATAAGAAACTTGACCTGAATGTAAATCAACTCCCTGCTTCTTCTTTGAGAAAGTCTATCTATGAAGAAAAAGTCAGCTGAAGTAGACAGTGTGCTTAGTGATGTAGTTAATTTACATTCCGGTGAAAGAGTAACAAACATTTCAAGGACTGGCACTCTCTGTACATACTTTGATGAGCAGTGCACAGAGGTATCGTGAAGATAGTAATGGTAGGAAGAAGCTACCTCTCTGAAGACCAGGGGTTCATAGAAGAGGGTGGAGTAGAAGCTTGAAGGAAGAGACGTGGACCTTGACAAGACCTCCAAGAGGGGAACGTTGACCAGCTGGAATCTCTGAGGGACCACAGTGAGGCTGGTTCTGGGAATGAGGAAAGACTGCAGACGGCAAGCTGCTGTTGCCGCCAGGATGAACTTCCACTGCTAGTGTGAAGATGTGTTGCTGGGGGTGTGGGGGTAGTGGTGGAGAAGTGACAGCAAGAACAGGAAGCAAAACACAAAAGAGCACATCCCATCTTCCTGTTGCAGTCTTCCTGCCTCCTTCTAGTGCTTCTGAGAGGCTCGACTCCACAAGGCACCAGCTCCTGAGAGCCAGCTGAATTGGAGTTTGCAGAGTCCCAGCTCTGAAGCTGAGAGATAGTATCTGAATAACTAGCCCAGACTTCCCGTGGTGCTGCAATCTATGATGTACTCTGATGACTTGCTGTCATTTATTTTATTACATTTAAACACTATGCAAGTTGCCATGTACTCTGTTGGCTTCATGACTAACTAGGGGGTGAAAAGCATCACTGAAAAGTAGTATCTTGGCCAAATAAGAACTTTGCCAATTCCCTTAGACTGTCTCAATCTGCTCAGAATGAAGGCATAGTTCATTATTCATTTGTTTCATTATTTTTCATTATTCATAGTTCCATTATTTATTTGGTGTACTTTTTTTTTTTGTAAAATTTCTTTTAATGTTTTATTTATTTTTGAGAGAGAGAGAGTGAGGGAGAGAGAGAGAGGCAGAGAGACAGAGCGTGAGCAGGGGAGGGGCAGAGAGAGAGAGACAGAGAGAGAATCCAAAGCAGGCTCCAGGCTCTGAGCTGACAGCACAGAGCCCAACACAGGGCTCAAACTCACAAACCATGAAATCATGACCTGAGCTGAAGTTGGGCCCTTAACCAACTGAGCCACCCGGTTGGCCCCATTTGATGTACTTTTCAAAGTTCAACAAGGCCACTAGGTGTTCAGGGTGGTATCATGCTTCAAGGTATACTCTTTTGCTTATTGGTTAGCTTGGAATCCTTCTGAAATTGAAAGAGCAAAATTGTCATCATTTTGCCTGTCTTGACAGTGAAAATAATATTTGTCTGGCCCAGTAGAATATGTGTCCATTTAAAATTTTTTGTGTCATTTAAAAAATTTTGAAATTGCTTGGAGTTATGTTCCTTGTTGAAGGAGATTTGACGTTTAGAGTTTTACGTAAGTTTTAACTTTTACCTAATGACCCCATCAAGTAATTTTGTAAGAATTGCAGATGACATAGAATATGAGCATTGAGAATAGACCTTAAAGATCAACCATCTCAGATTTCTCATTTCAGAACGAAGAAATAATTTCAAAAGGATGAATTGACTTGCCTGTGGCAAGAATAGAAGCCAGCCTTGCCGTCTTTAGAATTTCTAAATAAGTTAAAACAACAATATCGAGACTTAGAAAACAAGTTTCAAAAATCTAGCAACTCAAGTATGTTTAATTAGCAAATTCACCTCATTAAGAAGTAAAAGTTACATCACTGTGAGAGAACATTAGGTGAGAAGTCAAGATGGAGTTGGTAGTTTGAACCTGCCAATCATTGCTTAATGGCACCTTTGCTCTCTGAAACCTCATTTTTCTCATCTGTAAAATGAGAGAATGATGGTTGCCCTGACTTCCTCAGCTTTTGTGTAGGAGTGCTGTGGAAGCTATAAAGTATTTTAAAAATGTAAGCGAGAACACTAATTATTACTGGTTGAGAGAGGTGGGCTCTGTTGGGGGCTGTGAGTGCTTAGCTCTCCTGTAATCCCTTGACATGAAACTTACAATGTTGCGGCCCCCTCCTAGCCAGGTTAAGATCCCTGTTGTGGCTATGCTTTGATGCTTACAAATGGGTAAATGCATTTTCTGGAATGGAAATATCTGGAATGGCCTTGGGACATTGTCCTTCCACGTTTCTTTTTGTTCTTCCTTTTTCCCTTTTACCTGCATGTACCCTCTTGAATATTTTCTGATTTCCCTTGTACCCGGCATTTGCCCTTCTCTGTTGACTTGGGTCTGGCATTCTATCTGAGGAGGATGTTCTGAGGCTGGTGACAACCTGAGGATAATGTGGTACACGAAGGGCCCTGAAGTAGTCAGAAGACCTGGGTTTGAGGTTGAATTCTGCCATTAATCAGTTTTGCAGCCTTAAGAAGTTACTTACTCTCTCTGGGATTTAATTGCTATATCTCTAAAATCAGTAACATGGACTAACAGAACGTTTAAAAAACTTGTACACCAAAATTCAGAGAAGAATTTGAAATAGCCAGTAATTCTGGCAAGCTGGTACGACCTACTTAGAAAGCAGAGTGGTGACGTGGAATAATAACCGTAAGTATGTTCACATACCGTCACTCGGCAGTTCAACTCCTGTGAATTAATCTTGAGCAAGGAATTACACAGGAGCAAAAAATATATGTCTGTGGTTATTTATTACAGCTTAAAAAATATGTGTGAATGTACATATGCACACTATATGCAATGCAAATTACAGCAAATCCAAACAGAACTTAAAGAAATCTTAATGTCTAATATTAATATGATTGTTTAAATTATTGTTATCAAAATGATAAAATATCATGGAACCACTTAAAAATAAATGGGGCTCCTGGGGTGGCTGGTTAAGCATCTGACTCCTGGTTTCAGCTCAGGTCATGATCTCACAGTTGTGAGTTTGAGCCCCGTGTTGGACTCCGTGCTGACAGTGTGGAGCCTGCTTGGGATTTTCTCTCTCCTTCTCTCTCTGCCCCTCCCCGCTCAAAATAAATAAATAAGTAATAACTGTAAAGTAACCATACTATTTATAGTCCTAATAAAATGTTTAGTAGAACTGTACATGAAAAAATTAACATTTATATAAGATAAATGAAAGGTAATAGGTAAAAATGAAGGCTCCTTTTTTTTAATTTTTATTTGTTTTGATGTTTATTCACCTTTGAGAGAGAGAGAGAGAGAACGAGCGTGGGAGGGGTAGAGAGAGAGGGAGACACAGAATCCGAAGTAGGCTCCAGTCTCTGAGCTGTCAGCGCAGAGCCTGATGCAGGGCTCAAACCCACAAACCCTGAGATCATGACCTGAGCCGAAGTCAGATGCTCAACCGGCTGAGCCACCCAGGTGCCCCCAAAATGAAGATTCCTTTTAGAAAGGCAGAAGTGCAGATAAATTAACTACTTTCTTTTCTGTTAAAAATATGAACCCTGAGATGTGGGCATTTGAATGGAAATGACTGCACGTAACTTGGGTATACTTGGGTTTGAAAGAGCTTGTAGTTGTAACTTTTAAAAAGGAGAAAAATTTTTTAAAAAGTGGAATTCTACTTAAATGGCAAAGAGATACAGAAATTTCATTAAAAAAACAAAACAAAACCCCACCGTCCGTGTTTGCCTGGTTCTCACTGCCCCAGTCCCTTAATTTTCTCCCAGGGGCTTATTTTCCATGATCATCTTGATCCAGATGCCCCAGAATGACATAATATTGACTTTTGAAGAAGCTTTTTTAGCCTCCGGTGGGATTCTGATGAGATTCAGGCTCTGTTTCCATAGTAGAATCCCCACTTCCATTTAGCACTTTAAGAAAACTCCCATAATGAAAGTCCCACCCATTTTGGTGTGGGTTCCAGTGACTTGGAAAAACTGTTGGCTTAGTACATAGCCAGGATAAAAATTGGAATCACTGAAAATAATCACATAGCAACCAAAGTCATGATAGCTTTACTGCATTAAGTACTTAGTATGGGCCAGGCATTGTATTGATCACTCAGAGTTTGTTTCTCTTGCATTGTACGGTGTACCTTCTCATCCTCATAGATAAAGAAACCAAGGCTAACTAGGGATCAGTAATTTGCCCAAGGTTACAGAGCTAGTCAGTGGGAGGGCTGGAATTTAAATGCAGATGTTATTGACATTGTGGCCTACTTGTATCCAGGCTTCACTAGGGACTCTGTGTATCTACTGGACTGATAAGGACTGACCACTTAAGAAAAAGCAAAAGTCTGTCCTATGACTATATTTATTTAATCTACAGAGTTAAGCTTAGTGACCGTTAAGACGACAGAATTAAGTTTAGTGATTGTATACAAAAGGCCCTCATTAAGCACCATTCTTGCTTTATTTATCTGCTTGCAAAGCTGAAAATCTGTGGTTTGCTTCATTCTTAGTATTTTTGAATCTCAACATAAATTGTCTGCTAATTTTCAGACTGGTACAGATGCCCCTTTTTACACAAACCAATGTAATTATGCAATACAATTTTTTCTCCCCTTCTGTGATACATATTTACTTTCTACATTGTGACTAGAAACCATAAATACACTATTCACAGTAAGAAGCTGGTTGGAACAACTCAATATGCTCTAGTTTAGGGAATGTGCAGTAGGTGAAATTGTTCACTACCTAGGAAAAATTAAAACGTTCAGATAATAAAGCCATTTCATCAGCACTGGGGTTACAGCGTATAGGTTTTTTTATTTAATGAGATGCAGGAGTTTAATTTGGGGTGTGTATAATTTTCTCTAAAGAGCACTGAGAAGCCTTTACCCAGGTTGTCTTTGCTTTGTGTTCGGGCTTTGTCTTGAAGGAATGACATCTCACACCAACGGCATCCTGCAGGCGGTGAGGTAGAAGGACTTCAGGACTTGGAGGAGTTCACAAAGCTGAAGTGGACTTTTGTTGTAGGAGGACAAAACGTTTGTGCCGATTCTGAAGTACAAGTGGCAAGTATCCCTGAGTGATACTTGCTCTTGTGTAATTATTTATACAGGGGTTTGTGGATTTGGTTTGTGGTTTGATCAAACCGTGAATCTTAGTTTTTTCAGGTCACTTAATAAAATATCAACCTTGTAGAAGGTCTAAAAATAAAGAAAAAGCGAACTTCTGTTTTAGAGGCTACTAAAATAACACCCATTTACATGAGTAAAATGTTCATTATTAGACAGTGCCCTAAAGGCATAGATTTACACTCTCAAAAGTTTAGGGCTGAGCTTGACTGTGAAAAACATTGGTCCTCATTTATATGCTGTAACAAAGCTAGCACTACAGGCTTCCTCTGGCTTAAGGCAGTGCCTGAAAACTGGATTGCATTAGTATTCCTCTCCTGTTTCCATGGGGAATAGAAAACTAGTCACTCTCAGAAGAGTTCAGGTAATTTGATATGAAATATTGATCCATGTATCAAAATCTGTACCTGCACATTCACTCTGCATTAGCTGAATCGTATCTGACATTAAAAAAAAAATCCATTACTGAATTCAACAAGAAAAGCATTATTCTCACTAAGGTTTGTCTTAATAAAATCTGAGAGCTAATAGCTTTCACAAACAATGGTCATCATAAAAAGCATTTTCCTCATCAACAATAATGAAACAAACCAGATGTTCATTGCTTAAAAATGATAGCTTTTGGGAAGAAATAATGAGATGTTCTACTTCTGCTTGTAAAACTGGTGTTCTGTCTCTTCAGGAAAGACCCAGTCTTGTCTGTGTGATGTGATGGTGGGGGCGGGGGTACTTAGGACAAGTATCTGATGTGGAGCAGAGCAGCGGGCCTCCCTATCTGACTAGCTCATGCTCTGATTACAGCTCTGCGTGTGGCTCCATAAAACTGGTTCAGAGAGCATCTGAATACTGGGTCAACTACAGTTTTCTGTAAGGTGGGACAAATGGTTTAGTGTTTTGTTTTCGTTTGGTGCGCTTCTCCTTTATTAACGCACATGATAATAGGCCTGCTTGCTAAAGGCTACTGCTGTTATTGTTTAGGATTTTTTGACCAAAAGTGTGGTGGTGTCATTTACCTTGGAATGACTATTCAAAGCACATAGAAGAAGGCCATTTTGTCCTCGAGGAATTCATGAATGGAAAGGATAAAATAACTTTCTTCAGGCTAAATTAATCTATAGTGATAGAGGTAGTTTTAGAGGGGTGAGGGCCTGGGCAAGGGAGCCTGCTGGAGTGCTGGAACTCTTCTAGATCTTGGTCAGGTGATGGTAACATAGGTGTGCACATATGTAAACATATATTGAATTTCTGTGTACTTAGACTTTTGCACTTTATGATATGTAAGTCATACTCAATTAAAAAAAAACTCAGTGGTTTCTGATAATCCTATAGCTTGCATATAAGCAGTTGTTGTATGTTGCTGAGTGGAAATGTGGGCACAAGGCAGTTGAGGGTCAAAAGCTCTTATTTAAAGGGCATTCCATTCATGGCTCTTTCAAGAGCTTCTGTCTATTACCCCTGGAAAATACTTCTCTCTGTTCATTTGTTCATTCTTTTATTCAGTATCTATTGAGCACCTACCCTTTCACTGGGATTATTCTAAGCATCATTGAAAAAGAAGCTAGCAAGACCGTCTGAGTCCCTGAACTAATGAGTATTGTTCTTCTCTTCCCTAAGATCATCCGTAGCATAGGAATTTAATTCAATGTAGCTAACTAACATTTATTAAGCATCTACTAGACCAAGACATAGTAGCAGATAGGAGAGGGAACCCATGGTTCCTGCCTTCAAGAATCTTGTAATATGTCAGAGAAGTTAAGATTTCTCTGTATATACTTATACTTGGTGGTATATGACAGAAGTATAGGATTCCTTCTGAGCAGGGAAAGGGGATCTAATTGAGGAAATTGAAGAAAATTTGGAGAGGTAGTATTTAGTTTGAACCCTGATAAATGGCTTCGCATTGATATGGGGGGTTAGTGAAAGCATTCTTAGATGGAGAGTACAGAATAGGAAAACTGGAAAAATACAGGGTTTATTTGAGATTACAGAGGGGAAATCAGAAAATGAAACTGGAAATGTGTTTGAAAATTTGACTTGCATTAGAGAAAAGATGGCTTAGTTCCCCTGCATGTCCTCATTGTAAAGATATCTGGTGTTTGTTTGGAGGGGGCATCCTTCCTCCTCCCTGACCCCAATCTGCCATCTCTCATCTTATTAACCTGTGGCTCTGATTCTTCTCTATGTCTTCTCTTTGTTCCCTGCCCTTCTTCCACATACCCAAAGTGGTGAGTGGATGGGAGTTGGGAACTAAGGGTAATGGTGGAGAGTCATTTCAGTTACCTCCACTCTCCCAGCCTCATCCATCTGTGAATTGCTGTGAAATTACATCCTCAATCCTTGCCAGCAGAGCCTAATCACCAGATATTGACATTACTATTCCTATTGTAACCTACCACAAGCAACATGATTGCTCAAACCACTGGTCCTTCCCTAAAATCCTGCTTTACTCTTCTCTGCCCCAACATCCTCACTTTCAAATTCCAGGTAGGTATCATATTTATCAGAGTGTCCTCTCCATCTAGACATCTAACTAATTTATTCTTATTCATTTATTTTTATGTAATTATTTTTCATTGAATTGTGATTGACATGCAAAAATTTGGACATATTTAATATATACAGTTTGAAGATAACTGTGTACCCATGAAAGCATCACCATATACAATGCTTAAACTCCTCTATCATCTCTAGAAGTTTCCTCTCTCCCTCTTTTTTGATAAGAACATTTAACATAAAATCTATCTTCTTAAAATTGTAAGTGTGCAGTACAGGATTGTTAACTATATGCACCATGTGCTATACAATAGATCTTTAAGACTATGCATTTTACTTACGTTAAAACTAGATAATACCTCTCTAATTCCTCCTCCCCCAAGCTCCTAGTAACCATAATTCTACTCTCTACTTCTACATATCCCATATAAATGAGATCCCATAGAATTTGTTCTTCTGTGTCTGGCTTATTTCACTTATCACAATGTCTTTAAGTTCATCTACATTGTAGCAAATGGAAGGATTTCCTTATTTTTTAATGCTGAATAGTATTCCATTGTATTTCTAAACCACATTTTCTTTATCCACTCATCTGTAGATAGATATTGAAGTTGTTTCCTATTTCTGTTTTCTTTGCCATTGTGAATAATAACTGCGGTGGGGCATGGATATGCAGATATCTCTTTGAGATCCTGATTTCATTTCTTTTGGTTTCCAGAGGTAGAGTTGCCGGGTCGTATAGTTTTTTGAAAAGTCTCTAAGCTTTTATCCATAGTGGGTGCACCAACTTACATTCCCAGTAGCAATGTACAAGAGTTCCCTTTCCTCCACATCATTGCCAACACTTATCTTTTGCTGTTTTTTTTGGGGGGGGGGGGTAATACCATTCAAACAGATGCAAGGTGATACCTCATTGTGGTTTTCATTTGCATTTTTTTGATGATTAGTGATGTTGAGCATCTTTCAATTTACCTTTTCTTGGGGGAAATGTCTATTCAGGTCTTTGCCCATTTTTAAATCTGTTTGTTTGTTTGTTTGTTTGTTTGCTATTGAGTTTCAGGAGTTCCTTATGTATTTTGGATAGTAACCCTTTATCAGGTGTGTATGATTTATAAATATTTTCTCCCATTCTGTAGGTTGCCTTTCACTTTGCTGATTATTTCCTTTGCTCTGCAGAAGTTTTTTAGTTTGATGTAGTCCCATTAGTCTATTTTTGCTTTTGTTGCCTGTGCTTTTAGTGCCCTAACCAAGAAATCGTTGCCAAGGGCAGTATCAAGAAGCTTTTCCCCTAGATTTTATTTTAGGGGTTTTATAGTTTTAGACTTTACTTTTAAAGCTTTAATCCACTTTGAGTTGATTTTTGTGAAGGGTCCAATTTCATTTTTTCCATGTGGATATCCAGTTTTTCCAGCACAATTTATTGAAGAGACTACTCTGTCTCCATTGTGTATTTTTGCCCCCTTGATTTTTTCTTGAGGCTTCTGCCCTAGCTTTCCACAGAAACTTCACTGAACAAGGTCCCTGGCTTTTCCTGTGATCATCAGTACTTCTGACAAAGACAAATATAGGGAAAAACTGTCCCCCAGTCTCTATCCTTTTCCACTGCTCCAAATATTCTTGTCATAAGCAGGCCAGGTACATTGTTATTCCTGGGTTTACTTAGAATGACCTTCCTCATCTTTACCCAAAGATGATTCTTCAGCCCTGATTTTTCACAGATCCCCCTCATGATGGAAAACCTGTAACTTAGGGCCCTTTAAATCTCTACTTTAGTGCATCCTGTGGTTGTATTGTGTGTAGTAAAGCAGCTAGCTTGATTCCTGAGCCATGGTAGGAAACACCTTCCTACTGTTTGATCAGTAGGAGTTGTCATTATTATTATCATACAATATTATTCCATACTTAAGTAGTAAGTGTCTTATCTATGTGCTTATATCTCAAATTTATTTCCATCCAATTCTATAAGCAGCTCAAGACAGGGCTTCATATCATGGGTGTATTTCCCCATAGTGTTTGATATCCTGCTGACAATACAGTTAGATAGTGCCCAAAAAAACTTGAGTAATGAAATTAAAAATATGCTACTTGGCTATTCTGTAATAATTTTGTTTAAAAGTTTTTTAGGGAAAGACCTTAAAAATTAATGACTAAAATCAAGTATAGAGATTAGCTGAGAATTTTTATCATTTGTGGTTACCCTCTTTCCCATTAGTATTGTACATAAGGTTGGCAGTAAAATTAAATGAGATATTAACCTCTAAAGTCAAGGCCCCTATTGCTCAAGGCCATTAACTGGTAATATTCTAAGAATTATCTCTATAGAGACTTGGATAGTAGGGGGCATTCAGTAACCACAGCATAAGTAAACATGGTTTGTTCTCTTAGGCAATAGCCCTGTTTTGATTTATCAACTTCTCCCTTTGTGGATATGAGCTTCTGTCCATAGCAGATCCTTGATTAGAAGGTTGAAAGTAAATGATAAAATATCATAACGCAGAATTTCATAATAAGGTACATGGTGGGGGCGACTGGGTGGCGCAGTCGGTTAAGCGTCCAACTTCAGCCAGGTCATGATCTCGCGGTCCGTGAGTTCGAGCCCCGCGTCAGGCTCTGGGCTGATGGCTCAGAGCCTGGAGCCTGTTTCCGATTCTGTGTCTCCCTCTCTCTCTGCCCCTCCCCCGTTCATGCTCTGTCTCTCTCTGTCCCAAAAATAAATAAACGTTGAAAAAAAATATATAAGGTACATGGTGTTCAGCATAAGCAGAAAAATTATATTTGGCACAGGTTATCCAATATGAAGGGTGGAGGTAATAACTAGACTGTAGTGCTGTGTGTGTGTGTGTGTGTGTGTGTGTGTGTGTGAGTGTGTGTGTGTGCAGGCATCATTGGCATGTGAAGCATAAATTAAGAAGTAGCTCTTTTTTTCACTCTGTTCCTAATTATGGCTTCTCACAACCTAATCTCAGTCTTTTTTTCCCTTGAACTAGGGGTTGAAGCTATAAAGTGGTGCTTTACTAATTATCTGCATTTCATGTGAATTATGAAAACAGGACCATGTAGAAACAAAATTAGTAAATGCTGTGGATACTATTTGATTTGGGTCCTGTTGACCTAATTTACAAGATCCTAGGCAGGGAAATGGTTTCCCACTTACTTCTCCTTGTTAACCAGTCCTTTAACTCCAGAGAATGGACTCCTAGTTGATTTCTGTGTAGTGCAAGAAGTGTTGATAAGCATGGAATGTGGTCAGCAGATACTGGCAAAATTCAGATTCCCAAATAATGCCACAAAGTAAAACACAGTTCTACACATTACTTATGTAACTTACCTAGCCCTTTAGATGAGAGGTAGAAATTAAAAATAGAGTTTAGATTTTGACACTGGTTGATTATTATGATCATCTCTTATTAAGATGTGGCATTTATTTCTCAATTCATTTAATAAATAGATGTTTGTGGTATGAAATCTGACTTTCTAGAAAATAGGTATTGTGTAATATTATGCAAAAATTTTGCCTAATGATCATTTTTAGATACCATGTTGGAAATGCTGCTCTTTTTCTTTTCTAAGTTTCTCCTGACATGTACTTGAATTTAAAAAGCAATCACTGAATATAACATCGAAGGTTTTATCTTCATGTGCTAAATGTGGCAATTATAGGCCAAGAAATTGATAGAAGTACAAAATGGACTCTCTCTGAAAAATAGAGGAATTGGCATTGTTAGAAAAAGTACTGATTTGTGGTTCCATTAATTTTTAAATCTATTTTGCCTGCTAGGAAAAGTATTTTATAGGCAGTTAACTCCAGTGAATGCAGTGAACAGTCACACCTGATTGTTGCTGGTTCAAACCTTGAAGCACAGATAAAATTGACTTTAGGAACTGGTAGTAGCTTCTCATGTTATTTGAAGACTTTTTTTGTTATTTGTACTGCAGTATGTTTAGGATGTCCTTGCCATTTTTCACATTGTGTTGTCATAGCATTTGTTTCAAGGAAGTGATGTTCTAGTAGATTATTTCCTCCTTCTAGAATGCATGACATTCTGTTAATTACCAAGTTCAAAGAGAAAATGTTCCATCAGTGATACTCAGACTTGAACATACCTCAGAATCACTGAGAGAGCTTGTTAAATCATGGATAGCTGAGTGTTCCCCCAGAACTCTGATTCAGTAGGTTTCGATGAGGCCTGCATTTCCACCACACACCTATTGTGATGATGGTGATGCTGGTCCAGGAACCTCACTTGGAGAACTGTGTGACAGTGTGGTGCCCAGAAAGGCTAAAAACTCACTGAACATGTGTGTTAGTGTTCCATGGCTGCTGTAACAAATTACCACAAACAGTGGCTGAAAACAACACAGATTTATTCTTTTACACTTCTGGAGGTCGGAAATCTGACGTCATTTTCTCTGGGCTAAAGTCAAGGTTCCTACAGAGCCAGTTCCTTCAAGAGGTTGTAGGGGAGAATTTGTTTCCTTGCCTCTTCAGCTCCCCGTCAGCTGCCTGTGTTCCTTGGCTGGTGGCCCCTCCTTCCTCTCCATCTTCAGACCTCATCCCTCCCATCTCTGCATCTGTCATCAGGTCACTTTCTCCCCTTCTGGTGTCATATCTCCCTCTGTCTCTTTTTATTTGGGCCATTTGCGATTATTGTTAGGGCCCATCTGGATGAACCAGGATAACTTCCCCAATCCAAGATGTTTACCATAACACATCTGCAAGTTGCTTTTGCCATATAAAATGACATTTTCACAAAATTCAGGGGTTAGGACTTGGATATTTTTCGAAGCCATTATTCAGCCTACCATATTATGAAAAGCTACTCAGCTCTCTTGATCTCTCAGAAGGCATCCACTGGTATATCCAGGGAGAAATTCCATTTGACACATCTAAAGTTGGAGTCACTTTGTGTTGCCTCTCATATGAACCTGGAGATGATTTGCAGGTGGTAACACATCTGCTCTTGCAATAAATGTTTATGCAGAACTGCGATAGCATAGAATCGGAAGGTTTTCTCTGGAAGGCCCCATATTCCTCATCCTTATAGAGTTTGCAAGTTAATAGAGGCTATGACTTGCTCACAAATACATTTGGCATCAGGCAGCACATGATAAAAGTACTGTATTGGTGGTACAGGTGGAACTCTAAGATTAGAGGAGGAGGGAGAACTCTGACAAGATCCTCAGGGAGGGCCAAACTAAAGATGTGCTGTTGAGGGTGAAAGATGAAGGAAGCCTCAGCTGATGAAAAGCAAAGGCGGTGAAGGGAAGAAGAGTGTTGGGAAAGAATAGACAGTGGTAAGGCTGGAACTTGCGCGTGTGTGTGTGTGTGTGTGTGTGTACATGTTTCTCTTTGGGGGCGGGAGAGGAGGGCAGACAGCAGGCATGATGATGAGGAGAGACAAATGGGGCAGATGGATGAAGGCCATGATTGCTCAGTCAAGAATTTGGCTGCTGTTTAGTAAAAAGAATAGTGACAGACAACTGAACTAGAGCTGGAGCAGTATAAGGAGTGAGTTAGAAGCAATAAAAATTGGAGGCAGGGAGCTGTGTTGGCCACTGAAGCAGTCCTGATTTATCTGTCATCCATGGCATTGGTCCATAAGCTGGTGAAAACTAGCTCTTGACATCAGTTGTGGATTTTTGTGTTGGGATGCCCAAAAAAGTTAGCAGAAAGTCAGTTTCAAATAGGTAAAGCATTTCCTGCTTGTTATGAAAGCTTACCCAGTACTGAAGAGGTAATATTGAATTTTTAAAAAGAGAAAGGAGGAGACAGGCAGATTTTGGGGGGGGGGGCTGTATTTAAAAGTTACTTAGAGAAGAGGGGAGGGACTCCCAGGTGGCTCAGTCAGTTGAGTATTCGACTCTTGATTTCGGCTCAGGTCATGGTCTGACGGTTCATGGGGTCAAGCCCCACGTGGGGCTCTGTGCTGGCAGCACGGAGCCTGCTTGGGATTCTCTCTCTCCCTCTCTCTCTCTCTGCCCCTCCTCTGCTCTCTCTTGCCCTCTCTCTCTCTCTCTCCCCCTCTCTCTCCCTCCCTCCCGGCCTCTTTCTATAACCCTCCCCTGCTTACGCACATGTACTCTCTCTCAAAATAAACTTATAAACAAAATGACTACTTATTACCTGGCAAAAAATGTAGCTATTAGCTATTTTTTGTTGTTCTGTTTTCCATAGGGGTAGAAATAACTTTGTTTTCCATTTAGAGTCACTAACTTAACAGGAAGGGGAAAAAATTCAAGAGATATACACATTTCAGTGAAGATAGTGAATACTTTTTTTGGGGTAGGGGGAGACAAAAACTCCTTTTAAAAAAATGTTATGTTTCGTACATAATACAAATAATTTTAAAATATATTTCAGTTGTATGATATTTAGAGAAGAGAAGACAGCTGACTTTTCAGGGAATGAGAAAGAAGGGTATTTCAACCATAGCACCCACACACTTCCTCACCCTGCTGCCATGTGCTATTCTGTGCCCAATCCTGTATTGTGGTGTTTAATTGATTTTCTCCCTGCCCTCTGAGGTTTGTATTATTACCTATTTAAAATAGAAAGGAAACAATCTCAAAGAAGTTAAGTAACTTTAAGCAGTGGAGCTGGCATTTGGCCTCAGGTCATGTGATTATTCTCCCACATTTGTAGCTGTTAAATGTCCTCGTTGAGTAAAAATCGCCCATCTCGATGTTCAGTCAGATCCTGAAAAGCAAACCTCTTCACTGATACTACATTATGTCATAATATGGATATTTTATGGCAGGAAAGATGGGAGAGAAATGATAAAATGTAAGAATATTTTTAAAGTGTTTGATTTCTACTAAAATTATATAAGCATATGGTTTCCAGAAATCCTATTTTTACATTTTTCAACAGATGAAAGCTTTTAACTTACTGTACTAGAAAGTAGAACATTTCACTCTGTAATGGGAGCGATCTGCTTTTCCCCCCTGGTAGCAAGTCATTTTGCCAGTGGTAGACAGAAATGATAATCACCCCATCCTGACCTGGCTAACCCCTGCTGATCACATAAGTCTTTGTTCAAGCTGATTCAGCGCTCTTTCCTTTCCCTGCCTCTTCCCATTCTTTGGCTCCCTCTGGGCTATCCATCCTGTTTTTACCTCCCCCGCCCATTTACACCCTGTAACCCCTTAGTGGATGCTGAAGAGCTCAGTTGCTGTCCTTGTCACATGGTTACCTACATACTACCCCAGCCTTAATGTGAGTGCCTCAAGGTCGTTCCCTGAAAGCAATTACTCAATAAATAGTTGTTGAACAAATCTGCTGTTTATTTGCCCATGAGGTTGATGGCTATGCTATGTTAAGAAAGGTGTATGAGAAATGAAACAAATTTCAAAAATAGAGAATGGGGCAAAAAAAAAAAAAAGAAATAGTAAGGTGAACATTTTTTTTTTGACCTTTAAAAAAGGAGCTGCAGTTCCACTGACTGATGTCTTATCTGTAGTTGTTTGCTTGCTCCAAGTTTCATTCTGACATTAGGGGAGTAGATGATAAAGGCCAAAGAAACATCTGTCCACTTTGGTAGGATAAGAGATACCTTGATTTTCCATTTTCTTTCCTGTAGGTGTTTTGGAGTTGGCATCTCATGAGAGGAAGGGAGGGACAGGAGTCACAAATGCCAAGGAGTGGCCAATAGTCCCAGTAAGAGAGAAGGAAAAGTGCTCTCCACTCTATTATCATGTCTGTCTGTTAACTGTCAAATCATTGACAGAGCTGGTTACTTTATTTCTACAGCCTTCCCTCCTTCTCTGAACATGGAGAATTGCTCATCAGTTGTTAATTCCTTTGCATTTCCTTGGCTTTATCAGCAATTATCAGTGCCATCCTTAAACGAAATAGCCTAACTTCTGCACTTAAGTCAACACCACATTAATTCACAGGGAGATCCTAGGGCAGTTTAAAGTGTCTTTTCCCCCTTTATCTATTCATTCCATTCCAGAGGCAGTATCTGGTTGCTTTTATCTGCTTCCTCTGACTTCCAATGATTTTTAAGTGACGATTTGCCCAATGTCTACTTACCAGGGCTGTGCTGATGGCAATTATGTGGTGCGCTAGTGTGGCCCTTCAGTTAACACGAAAATCTTTCTGTACAATTTTGAATATGCATTTTTTGTTTTTCCTGGTACCAAATAAGGTCACCCTTGTAAAAGCATCAGCAATTTTTCACTGCCTCATATGCCATTTTTATGTTCATGCTTCCTGAACAATATAGGTAAAAATACTTTCCCTCTGCTTTTGGGGTTGTGGAAGCCCTATGGATCGGGCAGGGGTGGTGTGGGTAGGTGGGAGCAAGCCTGGGCTTGAGGAGCCTGGGTGGTTAGAGAAAGGAAAGTAAGGATAACTAGGGAGAAGTGTTTTTGTTTGTAAAGGATGAGGATGTCTTCTTGGGAGGCATATGTGTAATCTGTGTGGTAGGTTTTCTCAAGCGACAAGGATTAGACTCGCTAAACTACCTTACCTTTAGCAATGCTGAGATGATTAAAGAGAAGTCAGACTTGTGATACTTTACAGGGAGGGCTGTTGCAGTGGTGCGGTTTTGTACAACACCTCCAGCAGCTCTGTTTTCTTATTTATTTATTTATTTATTTATTTATTTATTTATTTATTTATTTATTATTTGAGAGAGAGCGAGCATGCGAGCATGAGCTGGGGAGGGCAGAAGGGGAGAGAGAGACAGAGAGAGAGAGAGAGAGAATATCTTAAGGAGGCTCCACACTCAGTGCAGAGCCAGACACAGGGCTTGATCCCACAACCCTGGGACCATGACCTGAGATGAACGCAAGCGTCAGAGGTTTACCTGACTGAGCCAGCCAGGTGCCCCCCAGCTCCATTTTCAAGGAGGATGTCGTGTCTTATGAAGGGAAGCACTTTCCCTTCCTCCTCTTAAGGATAATCTGTGAGGGCCAGATGATATGTTTTTCTTTCACAGTGGCCATTCATAGTCATGTTAACTCTCTCCTCCATCATCTTTGGAACAGCAGTAAATTAGTTCTGTGGTTTAAAAGGAAGAAGAAAGAAAGAAATAATTTGCTTAGGGTATTTATTTAATGTTTATTTTTGAGAGAGGGAGAGAACACATGTAAGTGGGGGAGGGACAGAGAGGGAGACATAGAATCCAATACAGGCTCCAGGCTCTGAGCTGTCAGGCCAGAGCTCAACGTGGGGCTCGAACTCACAAACCCATGAGATCATGACCTGAACCAAAGCTGGCCACTTAACCGAATGAGCCATCCGGACACCCCTGCTTAGGGTTTTTAAAGTGACTTCATCCTGAATTTGGTCTAACATATCAAAGCCCTGGTCCTGTTTCCAAATATGTGTCTTCTGAAAGAATTGATATCCCAGTTATCAGGCAGTCCATAAGACAAAGCTCTGCTCCTTTAGGGATTGATAGTTTATTAGCTCGTGAAGCATTTTTGTGTGGTATGTCATTGGTTCCAAGTCTCCTTTTCATACATTATCTCATTTTGTTTTTCTGTTGCTTCACAACAACGCTTCTATGATTAGACCTTGTGAAAGACCTGTTTAAAAAGTGGTTGTAAGTGACTGTAAATTGCAATCACATTTGCTGACAGGCAGTGACGATACTAATCAGATAAGAAAACTTGGTTCAAGGAAACCAGTCATTAGTGTCACCAGTTGATCTGTGGCCAGAAGCTTCATTAATATGAAAATCTTCACTCTGCTGCCAGCTGACCTCTGGATTTTTGCCTCTGTTCAGGTTGATAATCAAAATGTTGCCTCTAAAAATGGAATACTCATCTAATGATTAGGAGCAAGTTTATGAATAATAAATTTAATTTCAAGAGCTGTTAGTTTAGTTACTAATTTATTGCTTGAATATAGGAATTAGGTCATGAAGCCATTACCTGAGCTTGGATCCTTTATTTTCAATGGAAACTCAAACATGTTTAATAAACTACAAAATGCAGGGGCACCTGGGTGGTTCAGTTGGTTAAGCGTCCGACTTCAGCCCAGGTCATGATCTCGCAGTTCATGGGTTTGAGCCCTGCATCGGGCTCTGTGCTGACAGCTCAGAGCCTGGAGCCTGCTTTGGATTCTATCTCCCTCTCTGTCTACCCCCTCCCCCCCACTCATGCTCTGTCTGTCTCTCTCTCTCAAAAATGAATAAACATTAAAAAATTGTGACATTAATTGTCTTTAAGTCCTAAGTCCTTACCTGCTAAATGAACAGATTGAGATATTAAAGCAAGGAAAAAAATAATGAATTGCTAATTGTTTTTTTAGCCATCCTTATATTAGTTGTATTTCAAGTTTAAATAGATCTGAATGTTTACAAACAGGTAAAATGATAGGTAAGATTACCAAACAAATAAATAAGTAAAATAACAAAAGACGATTTATTATTACATAAGCAACAGCAAAAATATCCTGGGAAATGTGGCTCTTCCCTCATTCTACTAACCCCCCCCCCCCAACTTAGGCACATAGGGAACCTCTTGCATCTGTCTTAAAGGAATCACACCCTCCTTGTTGTTCTGTCTCACAAACACGCAGACACACACTCTTTTACATTCATTCAGTTTCATTCCTTGTGAGAGTAAATGAATGGTCATATTGGAAACATAACTAGGATGCCCATTTTAATTCTGCGGCCAGGTAACTGTGTTCTCTTTTCCACCCGATATCTATCAACAATATCTGTAAGCATTTTTTGTCCAACTGTCAGCCTTTATATGTGTTGTATATTTAGATACGTGGAGTGAATTATATGGATATGAAGTCTGGCTTCTCTAAAGGTAGCTGTGGAAAAGCATTATCAGGTTGTTGAAAGTAAGGTAACTATGAGAATGTTAACAGTATTTTTATTAGAATTAAAGAAAATAAAGATTTGTGAGTCCCTCAGAAAAAAATGGAGTATACTAAATGTTTTGTTTGTAAATGACTATTTTTCAAGTGAAATCCTAAAGAGATTTAAACCCTAGGATGCACCCCAGTGGCCTCACCACAGCTACCATTTCCAATGGCTGCTCCACTTTATCAATGGGATACATTTTCAACTAGACGGATCTGACACAGATAACAGCCATCTTGAATGCATCAGGGAACTATTCATAAAACAAGGCCATTCATGTGCAGGTGGAATATTTTTTTCCTGCAATACAAAGAAGAAGGATTATAGTTCTCCTTTAAAAGAGAATATTTAAGAACCTTGTCTTAAAACTATGTGGCCTGAGGTCCTTTTGTGGTATGATATACTAGTTTAATTATCTTAAATGTTCGTGAGTTATCATTTTCAATTACTTTACATCTTTAGGTTTATCAACTTTACGTGACTATTTTAAAATCTTCCTCACTTATTTGGCTTCCCTAGTTTTATCACCAATCTAGGATATCTCTTCTGTGGACTACTGCAGCAAAGACCTGGTATCTTTTGCCAGCAAAGCTAACTTCTGTACAGTAAAATTCTGCCAAAACCAATAAGTGAATTGGAACTTACAAATCCCTATCTTAGCAATATGCTCTGAGACATGGAAAATATTTCTCGTTAATAAATAGTTAGAATATTGTCTGCTTGGAAGTGGTTGTTAGATGGTCTCTTTTGGCACCATGTTAATATTGGAAAGAAAGGATACTGGGATGAGATGATTCTCATTATCAGCCATTCTATAATGAGTCTCCCTCAATGTACCTTCCTAATGAATTTTAGAGTTGAAAACCTTTGGTTTTAAATTATTAAGCACTTAAACTAATAAACTCAGATTCTTCATGCATCTCAGGAATCAAAAGACGTCAGAGCCTAAGGAAAGAAATTACAATTTGATATGGTAATACCATATAGAATGTTAAAAAAATGATTTAATTGGATTTTGGTTTTAGTCATTGGAATAAAGGGTTGCCAGAGTCAAGGTTATAGGTGCAATCTATTGTAATGGTCTGTGAGCTGTACATTTTCAAAACATATGCCATAACTTACAAGGCAAGACATGTAGAGGCATATGGATGAATCCTAGTGGCCACACCAGTGCAAAGCCAGCTCTAAGTATGCTCTGGCCATCAGTTAATGGTAGAATTTTGTGTAGAAGCATATTTTATGTCATGACATTTCAGTTTTTATTAATTGAAGATCAGCAGTGATCCTAGTGCTTAGCATAAGCTTTTATAGAGCACATTTACTTTCACAAAGCACAGACGATTTTTTCTTAATGATCATCTCAAGAACTCTGTGGTAGATAAAGTGTCTGAAGACCAAGGAGGTTGATGTGACTGTAGTTCTTTCTTCACACATTCTGGGCACAACAAGAGTTTTAACCTAAGCCTGTTATATCCTAAATTGGGAGTTACATGCTGCTAAACTGCAGCCACGCACCCTTAATAATTAAGGCAGTGTGCATTTTGGCCTCTACGAGGAAAGTACCATATTTACTTATGGGCTTCTTGTTGCGTTTTAGTCTAATCAAGGTGGATAAACCTTTCCTTCTAAATATATCCTAGAATGTTAGAAAGAGAGATTCTGCCTTGATGGTGGCAGCCACTTATTCCAAAGTAGTCATTGATCCAAAGATGATGCTAGTACTCATACTGAATTGACTTGTGTACAGGGTGAGAAATATGTGCAAGTTTTAGAGTGATAAATGCACGTTTAGAAGTTTCCAACAAAGAAAATGCTCAGATGCCTGGGTTTGGGATTCTGTATAGCATGTTGTACCTACACAGTGTGTGTTTTCCTGATAGACCCTTCACTCCTCTGGCTTTGTATCTTTCTTTTTGTAGCAGGTTAAAGATCTAGAGCTATGCTTGTGTATACATTAAAAAAAAAAAACCTGTCTCAGCATGGACAAACATTAAGTTTTCAGAATTGATAAGATTTAGAATGAAAAAAAATCAAAAGTACATAGAGTCTACGTTGAAAAAAATAAGACTGAAGAGGCAGAATTCCAAGAAGATCTTCTAGAGTTCCAAGAGTTCCTTCTAAGCTGTACAACTATTTCACCTGTCCACTTGTTTTACCTGTTGCTGAATAGGTGACAGTACTTGCTTATATATGCTGTATGGCTTGTCACAGAACGCCTAGAAAAATCTGTGTACTATTTATATTTCATACATTAAGATAATTGAAGGAGAATTTAGAAGTATTCTCATTATACAGTTTTCACTACACCTCAATTGATGCTTGATTCCTTGTGAAAACTGAATGCACTTTCTAAATGGAAATGTCAGGTCATTAGCAGAGGCATGGACTAGTTGCTAATTTCCCTAGAGAAGCTGTTCTGAACTTCACCACGGTGGGCAAGCTGTATAATAAACTAGTGTTTATGCTAATGGAGAAGCAAATTTTGATAATACCTTCTCATCTCATCACTTCAGTAACTCATGTTGAAGTACCAAAAGAGTATGTGTGGTATGTCTGATCTGTTCAAAAGAGCAAACCGGTAAACATGAAATAGAGGACAAAGGGGAAACCAATGAGAAAAGAAGGGAATTGTCTTATGAATGTTTTCATGAATTGTTAGCAGGACTGATTATATAAGCCATTTGCTTTTAAAGTCATCTGACCTCCCTTTTCAGCACCCTTGTGTGTGTGTGTGTGTGTGTGTGTGTGTGTGTGTGTATGTTTTCCTGAGTATTGACCATATACCTAGCCTCCTTGAAAACATTTTTGGTTTTCAGTTTTGCTTTTCTAACCAAAAATAGGTACACTGCAGTTGACCCCCCAAAAAATGTATAATGTACATATAATACATGTATTATTCAAAATGTATAATGTATATATAATATATATTATATAAAGTATATATATATACTTTTCCTAAGAACAAAGTATTCTAGGAGATACAATTTGAATGTCAGTATGTTGGAATTTTAAAGACATTTTGATAGTTTATAAAATAGTGTGGCAGAATGTTTGATCACTCTGCCACTAAGCACCTACTTCCTTCCTAAATGTTCCACTGAAACTTTTTTTTTAATTCCTCAAGAGCCTTGCTTTCAACTGTCCTTAGGAAGGCTCTGATACCCCTGTATTGGTGGCTGATAATAGTTTGTATTAATCTTCCTAGGACAATTGACTTTTTTTTTTTAAACTAAGTAGATAGTTTAAGATAAGATTCCTTATGCTTAAGGAATGGATCCTTAATAGTAGGGTTTTCCAACTTGGTCAGTGAACATATGGGAGATACTGTGTATTCTCTTGGTTACCATTCTTTTAAAACTAGTTGTGTGGGAGGTAGTGACTCATCAGATGGCTGATGTCTTTGGGAGGACCATCTGTCGGATGAGGTTTCAAGGTTTTGCCAAAAAAAATCCTTGCTGCCATAGCTATTTCCCCTACTCGGAGTTTCTCTGATGTTGCAAAAGCCCATGACATAAATTATCACAATTAAAAGTGTTCTTCGCTGGGTTTTGTCCTTTATTTTTTTTTTTAATCGTAGGGAGAATTTCAAAACAATTGATAGTTCTCATTGTTGGAAAACTAACCAAAGAATGTATGTGGGACTTGCCTCTGGCCTAGAGTTTGTTTTAAAGTAACAGTGCCTTTTTAGTCTCTCAGAATATTATTGTAGCCACTTTTATATTTGCTTGGGAAATAAAAATGCTCCTCTTTGAGTTGGAACATAGGAAATACGGGGTGAGAATATGTGATTTCCCCAGCTCCACTCCCCAATCTAGAGAAACATCAGGATATCTTTAGTCCATTAGGATTAATAAACAGTGATCGAAGACTTGCTATATTCCAGACACTGTACTGGTACTAGGTATATAGAGATAAAAAGAATACCATCTCTGTTTCCAAGGAATTTACTTTATTTTTTTTTAATTTTTTAATGTTTATCTTTATTTTTGAGACACAGAGAGACAGAGCATGAGTGGGGGAGGGGCAGAGAGAGAGGGAGGCACAGAATCGGAAGCAGGATCCAGGCTCTGAGCTGTCAGCACAGAGCCCGACACGGGGCTCGAACTCACGAACCGTGAGATCATGACCTGAGCTGAAGTCAGATGCTCAACCGAATGAGCCACCCAGGTGCCCCTCAAGGGATTTACTTTAAATCTGATAGGATAGATCAGCACATCTGGCTTAGCATGTGTTTGTGAAGGCAATTCATTTCTATTCCCTTCAAATTGTGGATGTTCTCCTTTTAGCATATTGTACATTACATCCAAATGTTACACAGTCTGCTTACCTGACAAATTACAGATGTGGGTTACTCAGACCAAGCTATTCAAAGGACCAATAGACTTTGACACTGTGTATTCCCCAGACCCTTGCTAGGTGTTTTAGCCCCTTTTGAAGAAGTCCCAAAGAAGTTCTGAGGGGAGGCTGAGCATAGAGATCTGCTATGGACCAAGCTGCATAACAGAACACAGACCCTGTTTTTTGCTCTTATCTAGAGCTTACACCATAGTATGTCACAAGAGGCAGAACCAAGAAAAATGTTCTTCTTTTAGAAGAATTCTAAATTGGAATAAATTCCTTTAGAATTGAACAGTTCTAAGGAGTCATTTTCTGATGCCTCTTCATCTTGACCTGAGGTGATTAGTAATTGAATATAAGCCCTCCCTTTGTCACCCCATCACCATCAGCCCTGCAAACCAAAGATGTGGACATTAATGCTTTCTTATCTAGAAGGTGCCTAAGTCTTGTTAGGCTATTCTGTACTAAGCCTTTATCATTTTGCATTGGACACTTGGGAACTTTGAACTGATCAATGTAGTACATGGTATGATACAGTGCCACACTTGGGAGTGGTCTGAGCCATTTGGCTGGACTGGAGTCTTGGCGTTAACCATTTACTTGGATGTCTGATATGATACAAGTTTCTTCTCTGTGCCTCAGTTTCATTTTCTATAACATTAGATTAACTAGCCTACCTTAAGAGTTTTATTGTAAGAATGAAATGAGCAGCGCCTAGTCCATGGTTTGCACTCAATATAAATGACAGTACAAACAAAATACACACAATTCTGTGCGACAAGTTATCTGTTTTAGGGTCCCAGAGGGGATCCCATGGAGATAGATTTGAGCTGTCCCACATAGTAGAACTTTGAGGCCTCTATTGCCTTCATCTTAGTGTGGTGGAACATAGTCATCACATCTTCTAAGGAATGACCTGGCGTTGTTTCCTCTTGCTCCCTTATTCACATCAGAGGGTAAGTCATCCCCTCTGGCCTCTGTTCCGTGCTAGGCTCCTGATCCCGCACGGAAGAGGGAATTCTTGGCTGAGGCATAGGAGTCTGCACTTCTGGCGAGGACCACAGTCCTTGCTGAGGGCTTAGGTGAGAGCATATTCGAGGATGATGGTGCAAATAGCTGCCCAGATTGAGTGTTTACCTCTTTGTCTGGCACGGTGATAAAGTTTTTGTATGTATTCATTTATTTCTCACAAAATCCTATGGGCAGATAAGGAAACTGAGGCACAGAAAAGTTGAGTTATTTGATCACATTCTTATATAAAGTCTGTGTTGGGGTCATCATTTGAATGCAGCCATCTAGTCTCAGAGCCATGCTATCAACCAGGGGGTCCCAGGCCTTTAGGTTGAACTGGCCCCCTTCAGAAATGTTTTTGTGAATTACATGTGGTATGTCGTTACCACCTTCTGATGGGGAACATTATGAGAAGAATCTTGTAAAACCTGTCATTGTGAAGATTATGAGAATAGTATCAGGATATTCTGTGTCATACAGTATCTTCTTTGTGAAGGCTCCTGCAAAAAAATTGTGTTGTTTCTTAGTAATGAGAATAGGTAAACTTCCTTAGCAAATTAGTCTGCTTTTATCTCCTGGACACTATAATCTTCCCCTTTCAAGCTGATCACTAGAAAGCTAATAATTGCATTTATAGCCTACCCTTGGTTTGTCATTATGGTGTTGGCAGCCTTGACTTTAACTTGTTACTACTTTTCTTTTTCTTTTTCTTTTTATTGAATTCCACATTTAAAAAGTCACTTTAATGTAATGTATGATAAGGTGTTTATTTCAACCTTTTTTACAATGGAAAAACATTGGAAGCAACTCTGATGTTCAACATTAGGTGATGGATTAAATGAATTTTGGTATCGGCATATGAATGAATAGTAGGCAGCCAATAAAATTAGAAGATTGACATGGAAAGATGTATATTACAAACTGAACAAGGTAATAAAACAACATCCATAGTATGAAAAAAAAGTCACTTTAAAATTCAGATTGTACATGCACATGGAAAAGAGTTCAAAGAACTTAAAAATGAAAAATCTCCCTCTGTCCCATATCTGTTTCTACCCCTAGTTTTCAAAGTACTTCTTGAGCATGTGGAAAACAGCATATATGTGCATTATTTTAAATAATGGAACATGCTAATATACATTGTTCATCACATTATTTTAAAATTCTATTTTGGGGCACCTGGGTAGCTCAGCCAGTTAAGTGTTTGACTCTTGACTTTGGTTCAGGTCGTGTCAGGCTCCACGCTGACAACGTGCCTGGGATTCTCTCCCCCCGCCCCCACTCATGCTCACTTGCGCTCTCTCTCTCAAAATAAATAAACTTAAAAAAATTAAAAATAAAATTTTTATTTTAATTAGATAAATTCTCACAGGATGTGTAAATAAAAGTTAATACTCCCAACCAACATTTTCCATCTCCCTAAGGTATACAATGTTAACATTCCTCGTGGTACCTTCTCTTAATTATAACACTATCTTACCATGTTGTCTGTTTTTATTTTTTTTTTTTAATCACTCAGTTGTGCTCTGAACTCTTTGCAAACTTGGATTTTGTGGCTTGGTCATTACAGCATTCCTGGTGCCTATCACAATGACTAGCACAGAATAAGCATTCAACATACAATGAAGGCAGTCACCCAAATGAGAGAACATATAGATGAAGAAATGAATGCCATTTCCTTTGTATAGAACATTCTGTAAAAGAGCCAAAGTTGAGCCTGGGGGTTGTATTATGACACAAAGTCAAGAAAACAGATTATTTCCTACATAATAGGAAAGAAAATTCAGATGGAATAAGAATATGGAAATGGCTTGTTTGGAGTGAACATAAGCTTTCTCTCTTACCAGTATAACAGCAAGGGCATATGAGTCCTTTAAGGGACTACGGAATAGAAAATGAAAATTCCTGTATATGTGTTTACATGGATGGCTGGGAGATTCGCTCAGCAAAATATTCAACACACATCTACTGAGCAGCCTGTACGTATGAGGCACGGGGTTGGGTTCTGAGGACACTACAGTCAAGTTAGAGTTGCTGCCCTTAAGGCATCTGCAGGTAAAAGAATCTAGAACTTAGGTCTACCCCCCCCCCACCCCAAATGAAAGAGATTTGAGAAAACTCTATCTTACCATAGCACTTCCTCATCATCTAATGATGTTTCCCTTTTCTCCCCAATTTCTAAAAGTCTCTCCTTTTTTGAGGTTCCTAATGTTTTCTCCTGTAACTAGTGATGCCTTGTCATAGTGAAACTTTTCCTTTTTCTTTTTTCTCTTTTTTTCTTCTGCATGGTGGGATTGGTACACAATCTAAAAATGTTTGTCTAAATATTTTTAGACAACGTTTCAACCTCCGTAAGGAATGTAAGACAAACATGGTAAGAAAAACTTTGTTCATAATATATTTTGACCACTGTCTGTGACTTTTCAAATATGTTCATAGGAATTGAAAATCTCTGACTAGCACATCTGTGTGAGAAAAGTAATAGTAATGCTGTTGTCTTTGGGTATCCACTTTCTCTAGAGATTCCACATAGTCTGTCACTATCACATCTTTTTTTTTTTAACGTTTATTCATTTTTGAGAGACAGAGACAGAGCGCAAGTGGGGAGAGAGGCAGAGAGAGAGAGAGAGAGGGCAGAGAGAGTCTGAAGCAGGTTCCAGGCTCTGGGCTGTCAGCACAGAGCCCCACGCGGGACCCTGAGATCATGACCCAAGCCAAAGTTGGATGCTTAACTGACTCTGCCACCCAGGCACCCCATGTTGTCTTCTTTTTCCTTGTTTTATGTTTGCTTCAGTTCAGTTCTAAATCCTTTTGAAAGAAAAGTTTATCTGTGCCTCGTTACTTTTAACAGGTAAGTTTGTTGCATTATGGAATAAAAATATCTGACCTAGAACAATTTCAAAATTGACCACCTCTCTCCTAGAGTAAATGCTTTGGATCCCTTGAAATCTGATGTTTAAACATAGAGGCAGGATAGTTAGAAATGTCTCCTGATTTTAACAGAACAAAGAAGGGTGCATTTTGAGTCCAGACAGCAAATGTGGGGGGGATTCCCATCTGGAGTAGAAGTGGGGGTCAAGGGTTTTGTGCGGTCAGGGCTATCTGGGTTGCTTCTTAGCATCGGCAGTCTTGGGGTATCTGTGCCATGAGAAGAGGCAGAAAGGAAAATAAAGGAAAAGGAAGAACCAAATGAAATTCAAGTACTGTTGTATCATAACAATGGATATGCTAGAAAAATGCTTATTTAAATTTTCTATTATTGATGTCCTTAATTATATTTTTAAATGAAATGAAGATTAAGAAATCATTTCAATTAAGCATGTAAGATACCTGCTAGACTATCAGCTGGAGAATTTTGATGTCTATTAATTATAAGTAATTGCCCAAGTACCAAATGTACCATTGGTAGACAGGCTCTAATTTACAAGTTATAGGCAAGGAGTGGAAAAGCAGCACAGTGGTCCACATTTTTCAGCTCTGACTGACAAAACCTTTCTCCCAATTTAAGGTTTTGGGAAGACACTTTACATTTCGTATCTTCTGCTTGTATTCCCTTCAGTAATTCATTAGTAGTTCAGAGGGCTGTTGTTTCCTCAGAGCAGATTTAATCCTGACATTTTCACTCCTCAGATTTAGAATTAGATTTTGTCTTTCTTGCATGCGCTCAGGGCAGGCAATGTAAAGTTATCAGGGATATTTAGCTAGGAATCCGCCAGCACCCTTTGAAGACCAGAATCCCCGAGGAGAGCCAAAATACACAGTGTAACAAGATACAGAGGCATTAATGCTGCAAGCTTCCCACAGGGATGCAGTACCAATGTCTGCATGGAAAGCTACGCGCAGCTGTACTTGATGGAAAATGTTACATTGGCAGGGCACTTGGGCTCCTTTTTTCTGACAACCTTTTTGTATTATATTGCTTAAGATCAAAGGATAGTCTTCAGATTATTTTTATCACAAGATTTATGCAAGTGGATTGGTTTACAGATATATTGCTGTTTCTTTTAAATAAGAGCATTTTGCTCTATAATAAAATAGCTGGCTTAAGCATCAGGACAGACTATTACAATGAGTGAGGGCTCATTAATAATTATTTTCACTGAGACCTTTTGAGTCCTGGTGTACCATTCAATGCTATCTTTATTTTCTAAATTATCTACATTTTTTTGTATTTCTATAAACCTGGCTTTTAATTTTTGCTAATTAGAATATGCTTTTTCTTACCAACTTAAAAAAATTATTTTGGAGCCAATGCATTTCACCTACTTCTTTATATTTTACATTACATGACTTCACCATCATTTCTTTTGGCTAGTACAATTGTACCATTAAATAGTGGTAAATAAAACAGTGGGAGGAGGGGGTGTTGTAATTGGAGGAACAGAGCAGGTGAAAGGCTAGTTACAAAGCAGCCTCTGAAGGAGCAGCTGAACTAGAGAAAACCCTGAAAAGAGAGCTTGACTCAGAGAGCTGGGTCTCCAGCCCAGGCTCCCGTGAACAGGGAACATAGGATAAAATCTTTGGAGCATCCTGCCAAACATGTTGACACATAGTATATACTTGATAATTTCTGAAATGAAGATTGAAATATGCCATGTGTATGACTGCCAGGCATAGCCAAGAGTATCAAAATAAAGTTGAGGACTTAAAAGAAAACAATCCCAGTGATAAATGAAAGCCTGAAACTGGATGAGAATGATGCATATTGCTAGGACTTTAGTCTCTCGGTAAAGATAGGATCTGCTTCTGTTCAGATCTTCAGGAAGTTGGTATTATTTCACATTTACTTAGCACTGTGTGGTTTTCTTTGGAAACTTGATGCTTTGGGGGCTACTGATCTGTATTAATGCTTCATTTTCCACCATTCAGTTAAATACTTCCAGAGTATTTTTCCCCCAAAGTGACATGTGATAGTACTTTTTAAAATGTGTTATTGGTTTGGTTGGTGATTCATGGCTTTTGGACTTCTGAAATTCTATATATGGGTTATAGTTTTAAAATAATGCAAAAGATTGTAGGGAAATACAAAAGAAGTCTAGTAGTTCAGATCTGGTATTAGAATGCAGAATTTTTAAAACAATTACAATTTTAAATTCAGCTTATTTTCAATATACAGATTTTAGAACCTATGTACAATTAATTTGCGTTGACTTCTTTACTCTCATACATATACATAGTTCATATTGTACTTCGCCTTTTCACTTATTACATGGCAAGCATTTCACCATGTCTTTAAATAATACCTGAAAATGTTCTTTCAAGATTTGGATAATAAGTCAGTATATATATTCACTATAAACTACTTACATGTCCTCGTAATGTTACAGATAATACAAACTTAAAAAAAAAGTCTCTAAATCTTTCTCCAGTCCTAAGATTTATTGAAATCTTTTTGTCTTTGATAGAGTGTAGGTCAGTTTATTTAAGAACACACACACAGAGAAGGGTGCTCTTCGGGAACAAGTTACTACCCCCAAATTCCCTTCTCTCCTAGCAACCACACACATCTGCAGAGAGAAAGGATATCCTTCTCCCCTGGCATGGGAGATGTGGTATTCCCTTCGGCCAGCTGGAGAAGTGGTAAGCCTTTGTGGTTCAAACCTCTGAAAAGCAGCTGCTACCTCTCGGAGCCCAATCCCTCTGCTTTTTTGCGGGACACAATGCTGTCAGTGAAACACCACCTGCCTGTGTTGCAGCCAAGAGCCAGGATGGCAGTTTGCTTAATAACATACATGAGAATTGCTGTTCAAAGAGTCTGTCGGGGAATCTCGGCAAAGGAAAACATGAGGCCTTCCCTGTCCCTGCCTGCTGCCTGCCGTGTGGATGGGACGGCTCTGGCAGCTTTCTTGGACCTCAGGTACTAGGTCCACACCCTGTGAATGGCACAGCAGTGAGCTAGCGAGGAGGAATCCAGGTCCCTGAACTGGGAAAACATGATACCAGTCCTGAGTTGCTTATTTTTACACATCTTATGTAACAAATAAAGGCCTCTACCTTTTAAGTCCCTGTTGCTTTGAATTTTTCTCTCCTAGGCAACTAAGCCTAACTTATAATTGCCATCTTCTTTTCTAAGATCTGTCTATGTGATTATATAAGAGATTTCGTGGCAGAGGTGAGCAGAATAGTTCATGAAAAGTTGGTTTTAACTAGTAAACAACCACAGATTCTCCATGTGCTTCTGTCTCCTGAAGGGTATGAATCTCTTACTTAGAATATGATAATTGCTTTTACTCTGGCAATTAAAAAAAATCAGGGCTGAAAATATGGTCGGTATGATAAAAGTTATTGAAAATTTTACTGCCATTTACCTAAGTTCTTGCTTAACAATAATTGTAGTAAGAGGTCACTTTTACTGACTGAGCATTTTCTGTGTGCTTGGCACTATTAAGCACTTTACCTGGGAGATCTCATGGAACCCACAACACCCACAGATGGCGGGTCCTATGACACATCCCCTTTAGCAAATGAGGAGATTACTCTCCAGCCCCCACCCTAGTAACCCTGACCTCCCTTATCTACTCTCCTTTTTCTTTTTTTCTGTAGCAGTCATCAACTCTCACATGTTGTAAAATTCACTTTCTCTGTTGGTTTATTTTTTGTTGTCTGTCTCTGCACAATAGAATATAAGCTCACTGAGGCCAGGTATCTTTGTGTGTTTTCTGCCATCTGCCACATACCCACAACAACGGGGACCAACACGCAGTAGGCGCTCAACAGACTCTCACAGAAATGAAATAGAGAGATTGTGTCCCTTGCTCAAGAAGTTATACTCTGAATTATTATGCTGTATTGTCTTCCAAGCTACTTGATTTTTCTGTCATTTGACAAAATGCTGTTCTGAGTTAGCTATTAAATGACTTGGAAGTTCTGAGGTAATATCCTTAAAAAATGAACACATTGTGTTTTTCGAGCAATTTTAGGTTTGGAGAAAAGTTGAACATAAAGCACAGAGCCCCCATATACCCCTTCACTTCCTCCCAGCTTCCCTATTAACATTACCCACCATAGTTACAGTAGGGTTCACTCTTTGTGTCTACATTCTGTGGGTTTGGATAAATGTTGAAAGACCTGTATCAACCATTATAGAACCCTACAGAGTAGTTTCCCTTGCCCCCCATACCTTATGTTCTCCGCTTATTCCTCCCTCCCTCCTTCTTCCAACTCCTGACAACCACTGATCTTTTTATCATCTCCATAGTTTTGCCTTTTCCACAACGTTACAGAGTTGGTAATTACAGTATCTAGCCTCCTCAAATTGGCTTCTTTCATTTAAGCAGTATGCATATAAGGGTCCTCCCCTATCTTTTCGTAGCCTGATAGCTCATTTCTTTTTATCACTGAATACTATTCCATTGTGTGAATGAACCACAGTTTGTTTATCCATTCACCTATTGATATCTTGGTTGCTTCCACATTCTAGCAATTTATGAGTAAAACTGCTCTTAAACATTATGTGAACATAAGTTTTGATCATCTGAGTAAATTCAAAGGAAGGTCATTGATTAGTCCTATAATACAGTAAAACCTTGGTTTGCGAGCATAATTCATTCCAGAAACATGCTTGGAACCCAAAGCACTTGTATATCAAAGCAAATTTCAAGAACCATTGGCTCAGTTGTGATCATGTGACATTGGCATCACGTACTACTTGTATTACAAGACATCGCTTGTTTATTAAGTTAAAGTTTATTAGGAATGTTTGCTCGTCTTGTGGAACACTTGCGGAACAAGTTACTCACAATCTAAGGTTTTACTGTGTTTATTTTGTGCTTTTATAGCGGGACTGCGTGGAAAACCGGCACTGAGAAGCCATTGAAATTTGAGTGAGGAATGAGTGATACTGAATTTTCCTTTCTCAGACTCTTCTTCTCTTGAAGAGTGCCCTAAAACCATATTCTAATGCTGTGTGTAAAAGACCTGAAAGATGAGCATAAAACATGAATATACTATTTCTCAAGCCAGTTTTCACGTTCTCAGTACTTTGTAATATGAACAGCTTGTATCTTGTGTTTATATCGTGCCATATTACACTAATTAAAAAGTAACTTATATACATTCGTATCCTTTGTTAATTCTCAACCAAAATACGAATATGTGTCACAGAGGATGGCAGATATTTTCACATATGACCTGCATAAGGCTCTTCTGTTTTCTGCACTATTGCATGATATTATTTTATCTCTTCTTTTTATTACAAATTGGAGAACCTAAGCGATGTATCTCTGGATTGGGACTTGCTGTGTTTAACAAATGATATAGTTCATGCTACTATAGTGGCATTCAGAAAACCTTGAAGCAGGGAAACCCCAGACCTTATCTAGCAATGCACTTTGTCAAGTTCTGAAGCACAGTTGAGGATGAAGAAGTAACACAACACATCCCACTTCTGCTGACGGGCTGTTTTGTAAGGAACGTGGCTGCTCTAGTTGCACAGAAAGGTTTGCTGTAACGCTTTTCTTTATCCAGCCTAGCCCTTGAACACCCCTGTCCTTTCTTCCTTGTCATGTTCCTGCCTTCCTTTACCAAATGTGAACTATTGAGTCCACACTCTTCATGTATTTTGCTTCATGAAATAAAAGTTATCAGAGACTTGAGTGTATTTGTTACTTCTTTGTATACAACTCTCCTTTTTCTGCTAGCTGTTTGGCAATTTTTTTTTTCTATGCTTTGTCTGATCTCATCTCTCCAGATAAACACCACCACTGTATTGTTCACCCAGCCCTGACAACTCAGGGTCACTATCGATTCCTTTCTGTATTCCAGATAAGGAAAACAAAGTAAGCAAAAACACAGAGGCTTGGCGTGGGAGCCTCTGTTAATTAAACAGGTATTGGAGTACTTATCTGTTTTAATGTGCTATATCCAAAATAATAGGTGAGGCCCTCAAATAGTTCTGTCGAGTGTGGGAAGTAGACAAGTAAACAGATATTTGCAGCAAAGTAGATACGTGTTATGAAAGAAATATGCATGGGCTTCTATGAAGCTTGTTTGGGGGAACCGTGAGCAGGCATATGTGACTGTGGAGCGTAAGGTTTGTGTTTGGTGGGGCCTTAGGGGTGAAGAGACAGAGATGTTAAAGGACAAATCTGAAGAGGTAGGTTGAAGCCATGTTGTAAATTGCCTTGAAATCATGGTAAAGAGCCTTGGCTTTATGGGGCAATTGGCGTGGAATCATCAAGTGTTTTTAAAAGGAAGCAGAGCAAGTCAACCTGTATTCCTAGACCGTTTTCTAACTTTCTCCTGGACTTCGCAGTTCTGTCCCCTTTATTCCTCCCCTGGCGTTCGTTCCCTGTCTTATTTAGGGACTTCACTATCTGCAGCAGCCAACCAAGTGGGAGCTGGGGATCGGCTTCACTTCCTCTTCCCCCCAGACCCCATGGTCGACCAGACGGTATTTGCCAGTGACTCTCTAAAGCACAGCGTTCTCCTTCATCTCCTGCTTTCCATTTTCAGCTCTAATCTCTTATCAGATTTAGCACTTTTAAACTGCAGTAATTATTCTTCAGTATACAGAGATTAGGTAAATTATTTTACTTTATTGCTTCAGCTAATGAAGGTGAATACTGTTAAATCTTTTTGTAAGCTTAGAGTCGTACATATGTGACATGCTTTTTAAGGATACTGAAAGAATCAGTATCAGTATATTAGGAATTCATAGGATAGGTATGCAATATCATTGAAGTCTCTCCTTGACTTTATATGTCCCTTGGTATTCCTCTCTATTTATGATTTTAGTTAGGATTAGTTTTGGAGCATATGGCAAAAAAAATAATAGTGGCTTAAATAAGAAAAAGGATTTATTTCTTGTGTAAAATAAGTCTGGAGGGGGATGGAGTCAGATATGATGGCTCCATGCGTCATTAAGGGTACGGGGATATTATGTCGTTCTGCCCCACTCCACTAGTACACAGCTTCCGTTTTGAAGATAATTTCCTGGTGCAAAATGGCTGGTAGAGCTCCGGCTGTCATGTCAATGAAACAATACCCCCCAAAGAAAGAAAAGTGAACAGGTAAAACATGCCAGCTGAGTCTTCTCTCATTAAGCAGCCTTTATAGACATCGCACACACCGTTTTCACTCCATAGGCCAGAACGGAGACACCAAGCCCCGTGTTGCTGCAAGAAGGCTGGAAAATGTCTTCTTTGTATTTTCAGGAGACCATGCACTCACCTTAAACTTGCGGTTCCTAGGAAGAAAAGGGAGAATGATGTTGGTCTAGCAACTGGTGGAGGAGGACAGTGACTCTGCCTAAGATAGGTTAAACTCTCCTTACACTAGGCAGAATAAACCCATTATTACTGGTCTCACGGGGTGTCTCTTTCAAGACTCAGATACTTACCCCGTGTGGCTGCCATTCCAGAAAGTATCTTTATTAAAATAAATGGGAAGATCGCTTTACAGTTTCACTTTCTACTTGCTGCTTGTCCCGTGAAGTGTCAGATACTTAGAATCCAAGCACTGTTCTTCATAGAAGGGTAGGAACACAAGGAGCAGTTAAAGTAGGTGGTGACCAACTGCTTTTTGATAGAATATCATGCTTATCACATTGTAGGTATTGTAGGTTTCAGCAGCTTACTTCAGCACCTTGGTTCTCAACCTTGCAGCCGATCACAGTTACCTGGGGAGCTTGTAAACCATACATGTAACTGAGCACTAACCCCTGGAAGGTTCTGTTTTAATAAGTCTGGAGGTGCTCCCATTTTTTCAAGTTAAAAAATGAAAGTGATTGCAATCATTGCCCTCATGAATTGACAAGCACTTGATTAATAAAGGTTATTCTCCTTACATATTTCCCAGTGTTCCTGGGTAATTCTGAGACATAAACTTGGAAAGTGTCCTGAGAGGTTTGGATCAACCTGGTGATTGTATGAGAAGAAGGTATAGTATAGAACAGCAGAGTTTTTTAAAGACTACAATGATTAGATATACTAGTTGAGCATACTGAAGGATTAAGTATTCATTTTATGGTGTCTTTGATGTAAAAATACGGCTTTAGAATCCTGATTATATGTATGATGTCTTTAGTGAATTCATTATTATTACCCACTTTGTTGTTGTCTTCTGTTATCACAATATGTTGCGACTGGGGTAATCTAAGGAACAAAATCAATGACTTTCATTCCTACGATGTTTTTACTCTTAAAATTCTTTCTTCTATATTGCTTCAGTTTCATAAAACCTGGTACAATGATCATTATGGCCATTTTATAGAGCAGAGAATTGAAACAGAAAATCTCTGTTTTTCAGCCAATAACATGTCCATTTAAATGAGGAATCAGGTTTGTACAAAACACACACGCGCACACACACACACACACACATACACACACACACAAATCCAGCAAATTTTTCAGCAGTATTTTTATCCCCTTTGATTTTCCAACTTGCCAGAGAACTCCAGCTTTGTGAAGGTCCGCATCCCAATGTCAGGAATTCCCTGTAGCTCCCCCTCATTACCTCTCATCTCCTTTTTCTCTCCAGGAAAGCCATACATGGAATTAGCAAGGGGTACTCACAGCACACAAACTGAGAGATTTAGAAAGGAGCAGTGAAGTTGCTGCCACTTAAATGTCCCTCTCCTCCCCTTTTTCCTGTCTTTCCCCCACTCTGTGACTAGCTTACTTTATTTACATATAAATAAAGATAGGAACCAGAAGCTAATGTAAGTAAGACATAAAAGTGAAAGTTACAAAAATGACAGAGTCATCTCCTTCAGGGTTTTATCCACAAGTCTCCACTCGAGTGACCCCTGCCCTGTCATTTCCCTGTCACACCCTCTGATATTTTATATCCCTTTTCCCGCTGGATTTTCTCTCCATAGCCTTATTCATATATAACATACTATGCACATTTGCTTATTTATCCTGTGTATTGGTAGTCAGTCTCCTCCACCAGAAAGTAAATTCTGTGAGAGTAGTGATTTTCTATTTGTTTTGTTCATTCCTAAATCCCTAGTGCCTAGAACATGGCCCAGCACAGAGCATTTGCTGGATAAATGAATTTTATTGCATGATTAATGATAACAATATGTTAGAAATGTAATTGTTCCAGCATTCAGTTTATTTTTATACCATTGTTCAAGTAGTGTCATTTCAATAAACATAAACTAAGGAACTCTGTAGTACAGCTGACCTTCTAGTTCCATCTTGGTACTTTTTTTTTTAATTTTTAAATTTCCATCTTGTTATTATTGGCGCTTGTTACAGATGCCAATTTTCCGTATATTTAGGCAGTTTTTGATTACTTCCTGTTTGAACTGACTAATTCTCCTCTCCATGGGTGTCTTCTTAGTTGTTCCAGGGACAGAATCAGTCAGTCCCATTATGAAACAGTGTACAGTTAAATTTTCTATCTTAGATTAAATATTACTGGAATAGAAACTACATATAATACAATTCTGTTATAATACTATTAGGTAAAAGATGTATGTTATTTCTATTTGAAACCAGTGGTATAGGAAAACAGGACACAATTCTTTCAGGATGTTGTTCTAGAAGTAGAAGGTAAATTGATGGATTCTCAGTTTATATATTACAAAACACGTATTTATAGAATTGGTCACCAGCAATATTTAAGCACTCCAAACTGAGATATTCCTATGGAGTTGAAAACATATTTATAGTGGCAAAACCTCTTCAATTAGAGTATCTTCGAAACTCTAATTGAAGACCTAAAATACCATTGTCATTTAATTCAGTGATGCATCCATTAAAAGATAATTACATCTTAGCTTGATATGAGAAAATACTTGATGTGTGATAGTACTTACCAACGATATAGAATAGGGTGTCTTCTCAGCTCCATTAGGAAGTTGTTTATATTAGAAAAAGTAAAATGTCATTGTCTGTGGCTGTTTCCCATTTAAAGATTACCTCATGCATGTTTTCTGAGTTGTGGCCTCTGGAGCTATAGACTGAAGTCATGAAGTCATTTGTATACCTTAGCCTGGAGGCTGATGGGTCCAGCTTGGTTCAACCTCATGGCCTTTTTCAGCATTGCCATTTCCAAGTGTAATAAATAACCTTGTTTTCCACTTGTTTGCACAGGCATGTTCTGTGATCGATAGTATATGAGCCTGAAGAATTGGGTATTTGGCAAGTAGTAAGTACAACCCCATGAGAGCATTTACCAAACTACAAGAAAATAAACATTGATGGGTTAATATTGCAGACATCAGTGAACTCAGAAATTCATTCGGTGTTGAGGTAAACAAAACAAAGAAGCATTTGAAAAATACAACAGAAGATGAAAAGGAATCTGGTTCTATTTACATAGAAAGGTTGGCCAGTGATACAGTGTGGCTGCTTGGCTGTTTTGTTTTGCTTCCAGCTAAATAGAAAATTTAAGATTAATTTTCAATATCCTGCCAGTTTCATTAATCACCCAGCTTTTCTATCTAATTGATTTTAAGAACCTTCTTTATTCATGAAGAAAATTAGCTTTTCCCCCTTGTTTTAATAACTGGAAGTTTACTCTTAATTCTCCTCATCGATTTTGTCTATCTCCCTCATCCCTCTCTCCTCTAGCAATCACCAGTTTGTTCTTTGTATTTATCTTTCTGTTTTGAGTTTGTTCATTTGTTTTGTTTTGTTTTGTTTTGTTTTGTTTTAGATTCCACATATAAGTGAAATCATATGGAATTTTCTTTCTCTCTCTGACTTATTTCACTTAGCATAACACCCTCAAGGTCCATCCATGTTGTCACAAGTGGCAAGATCTCATTCTTTCTCATATGGCCGAGTAATATTCCATTACACACACACACACACACACACACACACACACCCCACATCTCCTTTATCCATTTATCTATTGATGAATACTTAGATTGCTCCCATATCTGGCTATTGCAAATAATGCTGCAGTAAACATAGAGGTGTGTATATCTTTCAGATTACTGTTTTTTGTCTTCTTTGGGTAAATACCCCATAGTGCAATTACTGGATTGTATGGTATTTCTATTTTTAATTTTTTGAGGAACCTCCAACTGTTTTCCACAGTGGTTGTACCAATTTACATTCCCACCAACAGTGCACAAGGGTTCCCTTATTTGCATATCCTTGCAAACACTTATTATTTTTTGTCTTTTTGATACTAGCCATTCTGATTGATATGAGATGATATCTCATTGTGGTTTTGATTTGCATTTCCCTGATGATTAGTGATGCTGAGCATCTTTTCATGTGTCTATTGGCCATCTGTATGCCTTTTTTTGAAAAATGTCTAGTCAAGTCCTCTGCCCATTTTTTAACTGGATTGTTTTTTTTTTTTTTGGTGTTGACTTATATAAGTTCTTTATATATTTTGGATATTAACCCCTTAGTGTATATGTCATTTATGAATATCTTCTCCCATTCAATAGATTGCCTTTTGGGGGGTGGGTTTTTTTTTTTTGATTATATCTTTTGCTATGCAAAAGCTTTTTAATTTGGTGTAGGCCCCATAGTTTCAGCTTTTGTTTTCCTTGCCTGAGGAGATATGTCCAAAATATACATTGCTAAAGCCAACTTCCAAAAGATTAGTGCCTGTGCTTTCTTTTAGGAGTTGTATGCTTTCCAGTCTCACATTTAGGTCTTTAATACATTTTATTTGTTGTGTATAATGTAAGAAAGTGATCCATTTTCATTCTTTTACATGTAGCTGTCCAATTTTCCTAGCAACATTTATTGAAGAGACTTTTCTTTTCCCATTTTATATTCTTGCCTTCTTTGTTGTAGATTAACTGACCACATAAATATGGGTTTATTTCTAGGCTCCTCATTCTGTTCCAGTGATCTGTGTGTCTGCTTTTGTACCAGTACCATACTATTTTGATTATAGTAGCTTTGTGATATATCTTGAAATCTGGGATTGTGATACCTCCAGCTTTGTTCTTTTTTTTTTTTAAGTTTATTTATTTATTGGGGGGTGGGGTGGGGAGAGAGGATCCCAAGCAGGCTCCACACAATCAGCACAGAGCCTGACGCAGGGCTCAAACTCACATCTGTGGGATTATGACCTGAGCCATAATCAAGAGTCGGATGCTCAACTGACTGAGCCACCCAGGCGCCCCTGTTCTTCTTCCAAAAGGAAAGCTTTGTCTTATATTCAGCAAACCACTGCTGTATTGCTGGTTCAGGCCTTTGATGTTATTCAGTTGCATTGATAGATCCTACTTACATTTTGCAGCCTCTCTGTCCCCCCAGAAACGATTACATGGTTTTGGAAGATCAGAAACTGGAAGGACAGGAAAAGAGGCTTGATTAAAATCAGAAGCTGATGATCAGGACTTAACTGCATAAAGATCAATTCCTCTTTGTAATTAACTCAGCAACTCAAAAGATAATGTCTCTAGCCTAATTAGAAGATAAATAATATATAAGGATGTATATCACTCATTTAAAGGGTGTAGTTTGATCACTTGTCCTATTAGTATTGAGTAATAAACTGAATTGTGAGTTCCCTTCTGAATTTTAATATGTGGAAGTAGCAGTAAGGAAAGGGAGTAATTGTTTCTCTGAATTAAAATATGATCATCAAATTTTCATCATTGTTTAATTTAGAAAATTTAAATATTTAATATAAAATATAATATAAAACTTTGGCCTCACAGATATAAAACACACTGGAAAGCAATTACTTCATGACTTTCACTTGGATATCATAAAATTGGGCAAAATGAGCTTTTTATTATACCGATTACTAATAATGCTCTGATTGAGTTTAATGAGAGTGATTTAATTTTGCCAGTGATTCCAAAAATCTGAATTGCAGTGGATAACTGGAGTCCTTTTAAAAAGAAGAAGAAGGGATGTTGGGTTTCCGTTTGTGGGGTATTGGAGTCTGCAACATGATCAGAGCATGGCAAACCAGGATTTGTCTTGGGAGAAATAAAAGGTGACAAAGAGTGGTGACATTCAGGGCTTGAAGGGCTCGTAGAAATTATACAGTCCAATTCCTAATTTCACAGATGAGCAACCAGATGGATGACTTACCCACTGTCACCTAGCTGGTTAATGGAAGACTAAGGCCTGACAGTGGGGCTCTTGTGTCCTTTCTGATTGTCTCTTCCCTGTAATGTGTTTTTTTCTGGGATTGGGAAATTAAGGAACTTTTATTTCCCTACTTCCAGATTGCTTTGCCTTTCATAAAAGTAGTGTTCGCTATCAACGTAATTGAACATGGCAGATTTTCAGCTGCTTTGCAAGTGTCTAATTTTTCCGTTTTTCTGCAGCGTTCTCAAATAATGATAGCATGATGCAGTTTTTTATTCTAACATGTTCATTCATGTAGAATATGTGTCTTTCATGGCCATATATGGCCATACCTAAATGGAAAGGTACTGGCAGTTTAGGAGTTTAGGAAACATAGAACTGATTTACTTAATATGTTTGGATTCATGAGTCATATAATGAGGCCGGCTACTGGTGGGTTTTCAGATATAATGCATAGGCATGGCAGCAAGATAACATTAAAAGCATTAAAAAGCATAAGAAAAATCAAGCCTAAAGTCCCTAATATTTTTTTTTAATTTTTTTTAACATTTTTAAAATTTATTTTTGAGACAGAGAGAGACAGAGCATGAACAGGGGAGGGGCAGAGAGGGAGGGAGACACAGAATCGGAAGCAGTCTCCAGGCTCTGAGCCGTCAGCCCAAAGCCTGACGCGGGGCTCGAACTCACGGACCACGAGATCGTGACCTGAGCTGAAGTCGGACACTTAACCGACTGAGCCACCCAGGCACCCCCCAACATTTTTTTTTAAAGAGAACAAGCAAGTTATGGCTCATCACCCTTTTCTTATGTAGTTCCTTTAAAGGGTTCTCAGAAAGCTGATTCTTAAGTAGATAGACCCTAGCTCAAAGCAAATTCGTTAAAAAACAAAATTGATGACTTGTGAAAATCCTGAAGATCTCACAGGCTATATTGTCTGAAAAGACAGCCCTTATTTTCTTCCTGTAGCTGTGGATTAGCTGATTAAATATTGTGTATCACCACCTTGATGAAAAGAGCCTTCCTCCACTCAGCCTGATTTAAGTCTATGGTTTTTGGATTCTTGGGACTAATTTTGGTGTATGTTAAGGGCTGGGGAGGGTGGAGGTGGCCATGTGTCAAAGTGAGCATCAGATACAGTTGATGCAACATTGCACATGCTGAATATTGCTTGTTCAGTGAATTAGGTTTAAAGGAACTCGTTTTCTGGGTGCCAGGGTTCTTCCCAATGTGTCTCTCTGTTGCCATATGAGGCTTCGGTTGTCAGGATGAAGAGTGGGCTGCGGCGGGAATACAGCACCAGAGACGCCACAGGACGGGGGGCTTCAAGAACAAAAAAGTTCATTTCGGCCTCGTGAGCGACCTAGGCCAGCAAGAGAGCTTGATCCACATGGTCTTCAGAGACTTGGTGTTTTTCATGTCATTGATTTGCCATTTTTGGTGCAGTGGTTCTCAAACTTTTTGGTTTCGGGTCCCCTGTACGCTGGTAACAATTATACAGGATTTTTAAGAGTTTTTGTTTTGGGGTCCCTGGGTGGCTCAGTTAGTTAAGTGTCCGACGCTTGATTTTGGCTCAGGTCATGGTATCATGATTAGTGGGATCGAGCCCCGCATTGGGCCCCTTGCTGTCAATGCCAATCCCTGTTTGGGATTCTGTCTCCCACTCTTTCTGCCCCTCCCCCACTCATGCATATGCTCATGCTCTCTCTCAAAATAAATAAATAAACTTAAAAAAAAGTTTGTGTTGCGGCGCCTGGATGGCTCGAGTCAGTTAAGCGTCCGACTTTGGCTCAGGTCTTAAGGTTCACGAGTTTGAGCCCTGCGTCGGGCTCTGTGAGGAAAGCTCAGAGCCTGATGCTTGCTTCGGATTCTGCGTCTCTCTCACTCTCTGCTCCTCCCTTGCTCGTGCTCTCTCTCTGTCTTTCAAAAAAAAAAAAACCGTTAAAAAAATTTTTAAAAAAGTTTTTGTTTTTATTAGTACTATCAATATTTATTAGGAATTAAAACATAAAATTTGAACACATTTATTAATTAAAAAAAAATTTTTTTAACGTTTATTATTGAGAGACACAGAGAGACAGAGCATGAGCTTGGGAGGGGCAGAGAGAGGAGGAGACACAGAATATGAAGCAGGCTCCAGGCTCCGAGCTGTCAGCACAGAGCCCGATGCGGGGCTTGAACTCAAAAACCCCGAGATCGTGACCTGAGCCAAAGTCGGACGCTTAACTGAGCACCCAGGCATCCTAAACTCATTTATTAATTTATTTAAAAATAAAAATAATAAATCATTGCATGATAACATAAATAAAATTTTAAGAAAAATAACTATATATTCTAAAGTAAAAATTAGAGATTTTTGCAGTCCTCTCTAATACACGGTTTAGTAGAAGAGAGGTATCTCATCGCTGCTTCTACATTTGATCTATTTTGATGTGTTTTTTTCCTTTGGTGAAGTATTTGAAAAAATATCTGGGCCTTGCAAAGTTATGTGGTTGGGAAAGGCAGAAGTATCTTAATAGTGTTTTTCAAAAAACCTGTAGATATATTACACCAAAACTCAGCCAGAATGTCAGTGAACTTTTTATACTTGATTACATGAGTGTCCATTGATCTGTCTTTCCTTTTTACCCATGATCATTAAATATGATCATTTAACACAATCCATTGCTCATTGATCTGTCTTTCCATTTTACCCATGATCATTAAATATGATCATTTAACACAATCCATTGCTCATTTGGAAATTATTGGTTCACGGAGTTATGTAGATCTTACAAATGTTGACATGTCATTCATTGTAAGTACCAAAATTTTTTTAATGTTTCCAACTGATGTCAGAACCTTTTAACTAATGGTAATCTGTTAGGCATACAATAGCCTATACTAAATGTACTAATACCAAAATACTGATATTTGCTTAAAAGCTTGAATTTTGGGGCGCCTGGGTGACTCAGTCGGTTGAGCATCCAACTTCGGCTCAGGTCACCATCTCGCGGTCCGTGAGTTCGAGCCCCGCGTTGGGCTCTGTGCTGACAGCTCAGAGCCTGGAGCCTGTTTCAGATTCTGTGTCTCCCTCTCTCTCTGACCCTCCCCCATTCATGCTCTCTCTCTCTCTGTCTCAAAAATAAATAAACGTTAAAAAAAAATTTTAAAAAAAGCTTGAATTTTATCATTGGCAGCAAACACTGTCATTCGATTTTCTTTAAGCAACAGGCTCACTGTGTTCATTTTCAAGAAAATGTCTACAAATGCTCATCAGAATAAAGTCTGTGTGAGAAACATAAACAGCCAAGTTTTCATTCACATTTCATTCAGTTCATTGTTTTTCATGTTTTCTCCACCTTCATATTATTGTTTCTCTCTGTCCTGAATAAATGTTAACGATAGGAACGAGAAGACTCTTTTATACATGGTAATTACACTTTTATTCCCAGGCCTCCACTCCTGGTGGCAGCGAGTAGTCTCTAAGCAGGTATGTGGCACCAGTGGGCTGTGTGAATCCTTGTGAGGAAGCCACAGAATTCTAACCTTTTATTAGTTACTAATTGGAATGACAGTATGCCAAACTTTTTGGAGTAATTTCATGTTTTCACAGGATAAGAAATGAAGACCCTCTCCATGTATCCAGATGTGCCCATTAAAGGATCTTACAGTAGAGTTCTCCCCTTTCTCTCTCTTCTGTGGCTCCAGCTCCCACTTTTGTTCTCTTTCTTCCTATTTGGCAAAACTGTATCTTACTCATAAAAACCAGCTTTTTCGAGTTGAAAATATTATGCAGGGAGATGAATGAATCATACTCAGCCAGGGTATGGTAGAGAGAAGCTTGAATTCTGGTCCTCTGCCACAGTGATCTGTTCTCTTTACAGCATTTGTGAGGTTTACGATCGGCATCTCACACAACAATGGATGAAATGACAGATGGGTCTAAGCGTTGTGTGGACATCAAGAAGGGGCCCATAATCACAAGTTTACTTTCTCATCACTTACTTCTTTCTGCTGATCCACATTGCTCTTAGTTATAAGTGATATCCTATATCCTGTTGCCTTCTGTGTGCTTATAACTCTCCTTAGAAGTTGACAGTTGGTTAGGAAAAATCAATACCAAAGAACATAAAACCACAGGGACACATAAGAGGCACTTTTTAAGCATTGAGAGCCAATTTACAGACTATATACTTTTCAAGGAATCTGGAGTTCATTGGAGAGGAGACCCGCAAAAGTCTACACAAAATGATCTCTGGAGGTAGAAGGCCAGTGAACTAGCGCCTAATATAGATGGATGAGGAAGCAGCAGGACAGAGGGGTGGAGCTGGCATGTCAGACAAAGTGCCTGATTAGCTAAGGCACAGAGACGGGAATCAGTGGAATACACACAGCGAGATGCTTGGCTTGGGGAGAGCAGGGGATGCTTATTGAGAAGAGTGGGCTTAACCTTGCTGGGTCACTGTGGACAGCCCACCCACCAGGAGCATGAACAGCCAGGCAGAGACGTTTCATCTTCTCAGTTGCAAATGAGCAGGAGGCTTTTAAGATTTTTGTTTTAATCCTCTGGAGAATAATGCAAGCAAAGGAATGATTAGGAAAAATGATGCTGGAAATATGACATGGTTCCTAAAGGATAAGGAAGGCCATACTCTTCCTTCCATCTCCTGACTATCTACTGCTTATCTCTCTGACTTCAACTACTCTGGTATCTCCTAGTGGAAGTGTCCTCTCCCACCTCAGCCTCTGAGACTGGACTAGATGTCTTCTTTTTTAAAAAAAATCATTTATTTATTTTTATTTACTTATTTTTGAGAGAGAGAGAGAGAGAGAGAGAGGGAGAGAGAGGGAACGAATGGGGGAGGGGCAGAGAGAGGGGGTCAGAGGATCCGAAGCAGGCTCTGTGCTGACGCCTGAGAGTCCAACACAGGGCTTGAACTCAGGAACTGTGAGTCTTTTTATGTACTACTCCTCTGCATCTTGTGTTTACCACTGCTGTAGCCTGTCATAATTATTTTGTTTATCCAGGAGATGGTAATTTCCTTGAGAATGGAGAACTTGTCTTCATGCCTAGCAGAATGCCTGATTCATGGTAACCACTCATTAAATACTTAAAAGAGTAAGTGAGTGAGGAGGGCGCAATAATATTAGCACAAAGATAATAGGCCAGAGGCAAATTGGTTTAGAAGTGGTAAGGAAGAGGTTGATGGGGATCTTCAGACTGGGAGTAGGTGGGTAAGTAGCAAAGTGATTGATCATCACGGTAATGAATGCAATGTTTATTCTATATTATTTGCTCTTCTCATTATTTTCCTCATTCTACTTTCTCTTATTTGAGAATTTATAATTAAATTATTAATAATTTGTTTATACTCAAAATATCACTGTCACGTGTAAATACTCTGAAGGCACTTATTTCATATACTAGGTTTTAGTTTCAAGTTAATTGGAATTACTGAATAATTTGAGAATGGTAATATATTTCTATGCTACTATTATTTGTAAATATAGAGCAAAAAGTGTGCGTGTTTTTTTTTTCTTAATGAGACCTATTAAAAGTACATGGACTTGAGTGGCTCCTGGGTGGCTCAGTCAGTTAAGCATCCTACTCTTGATTTCAGTTCAGGTCATGATCTTGTGGTTCCTGAGTTCGAGTCCCACATCAGGCTCTGCACTGACAGTGTGGAACCTGCTTTGGAGTCTCTCTCCCGGTCTTCCTCTTTTTCTCTCTCTCTCTCTTAAAATAGATAAACAAACTTTAAAAAAAGAAGCAAATGGACTTGGTTACTTTTCATTATTCAAATAAGACCTGTTCATTGCAGAAAAATTATAGCTACAATTATGTAATTTAATACTGATATACAAACATTAAAAACAAAAGTAAAAATTATCTGAGATAATCATTTCTCAGAGGTAATCAGTAAGTAATTTTGGTAAATATCCTGCCAGACATATTGCATGTATATATGTGTGTGTTTGTGTCTCTGTGTCTAAATATATATCTACTTTAAGCATAAGGTATACTATATATTCTGCTTGTAATCTAATTTTAACTTCAAATATGAATGCCTCTTACATTCCCTTAGCCCACCTGATATAGCACAGCTGTGGTACACAGTTCCATCCCCCCCATTACAGTGTTCCTTGCAAGCTGTGCCTTATCTTCTCTGCTTTCTCCAAACCTGCAAAGGTCTTTTAGACACAGGCAGCTACAACCTAGAAATATGAGGGAATTAATACTGAAAGCTCAAGCAGTGGGACATGAGAGTTGGTGGATACATGTCCCAGTCCCCAGCCCCCTCAGTTGGGACAGTTATGAGATATGTGCTACGTACATTGTGCTGACATTCCCAGTGGAATGGAGATGCAGTTGACTGTAGCTGTAAGTTATATGCCTGAACGCCATATTGGATGTTCTCTCTCATCTATCTCACCTTCTCTATTTGCCCAGTTCTGTTTTCTGGGATAACCTTTTAGACAGCCCCCACCCACATCCTCATCTTGCTCTGTTCCCACACAATCCCTACCAAGGCCATACCAGCCTCGTATTATTGGACTATTGGGTTTATTTCAATTTCACATTTCTAGAAAAAAGAATTATAATGGAAATCCATGTACAAGTGCCTTTAATATGGATCTAACTATTTTTTTCAATAAAAGCTGAGTCAAAGAATATGCTGATTTTAAAGACCAAATTACTTTTTAGGAAAGTTATTCCTATTTTTAAAGTGTTAGTTTCCTTATATACTGCTGACTCCTGGGTGTTAACTTCTTTAAATATTGTTCAGACTTCAGTAAAAATATTCTGTCTGTTTCTGGCCTGTAATTTTTATACATGTTTTTGGTCACATATTTTTGTTTAATATGTTGCCTGTTTATATATTCTCCTTAATTTTCCCATTAATTATTTAAATACTAATCAATTTTTATGGGTTCTTTATATGTTAAGATACTAATTCTTTGCTGTATGTTATAAATTGTTTCTCTGAGTTATCTTTTGACTGATTTTGTGCTTCTTGGTAGCTACTCTCATTGGCCGCATTCCCAAACTGTACACTGGCCTGAGCATCTCTCTACCACTCTGTGGACATTTCCATCTAGATCTTTCCACCTCATTTTCTTTCATTCTTCCTTCATCTGGATTTCCTTCTTGATTTCTTTCCCTTACCTGGAATTAATCAGTCCATTCTGCTTTGCAGTGATTCTCACTGGGTGTAAGGGAGAGATCCATAACCAAATCCATGGGATAGATGGCCTTTTTTAAGCTTCCTATTCCCCACTCTTGAGAAGTACAGCCATAGTTACTGTAGGATGTGTGTGGAGTCTCTCAGCTGACAAGAGGCAGAAAAAGTTGAGAACTACTGGCTGGAAGAATTAAGAAGGCATGGAAATGCTACCCGTATTGCTCTTCTCTTTGTTTCTATGATTAAACCCTCACGGAGATCCTATGACCTCAGGTCTGGTCTCCAAGGAAATCCTTCTGTTTATGTATGCCCGGCAGATCTGCAAATTACTTTCTAAATTGATTGCTGAATGTGCTGAAGACACATGGTTGACCAGGTCTTGAAGACCAGCATCTTTTTTAAAGCCGATCAATATAAAAGGCTGCTATCTTTATATAATGACATGAGGTCAATTCCAAATTACATTTGCACATCACAAGAGCTTTCAAAGCTAATGCAGATGCCAGGGGCCTTTATGAAGGGGTCACCACTCTGCTTTGCAAATTTATAGCCACATATATACTGACCCAGGAAAGGAGGAAAGAGTTCATCTTGCATTCTGGGGAGCACCCTTCCTAGACTGTTCACCACTGACCAGCAGCACCTTCAGGCTGAAAGACTTCTGGCTTCATTCTTTTCATTTCAAACAGATTTATTAGCGTTTATACTCACAGAGTAGGAAATATTTCTTTGTACTCTGAGTTATTTTACAATGTGTATTAAGTTAAAACTGTAGCTTATCATTTTGAATAGATTTTATTTTATATTCACTTAAATCATACAATTGTTCAAAAAAGATTTATAATATTTTATAATAACATTATTAATATAGATATTAATATCAAAGCTACACATAAAAGGAAAAATAAGCAAAGATGTTAAGAGATGATCACAGTTGCTATGACTGAGCTTTAGAATTAGATCTCAGCCTCCCCAAATCAAAGTCCAAAGATAACAATTGGATAATATAATTCTTATTTGGTAAGAGGAAACATGCTAAGCATTCACAGAGAGGAAGTATTTTTTCCCCTTGGACTAAATTTTAAAGGAACAATGTCGTGGAACTTTTACATTCAAATTATGGTGACTTAGTGGTAACCTTTCTCCTATAAATTCATTACAGACATGTAAGCACTTTTCTCATGTTTGTTTCTTACAATAAATCCTCAGGATAAGCCAAAGTTATAAGGTTTAAGTGTCACTCAGTTAAAAGTGTTTTCAGGGTAGTTTCAGTATATTTCAGAAACCTAGGATTCTGTTATTTTATTTTTATTTTTTAATTTTTTTAATGTTTATTTTTGAGAGAGTGAGAGACAGAGTATGAGCGGGAAAGGGGCAGAGAGAGAGAGGGAAACAGAATCTGAAGCAGGCTCCAGGCTCTGAGCTGTCAGCACAGAGCCTGACGTGGGACTTGAACCCATGAACCGTAAGATCGTGACCTGAGCTGAAGTCGGAAGCTTAACTGGCTGAGCCACCCAGGTGCTCCTAGGTTTCTGGCATTTTTAAAACACAATCAAGCCTTTGTGTATCTGATACTTACTATCCAGAGGCCAGCATGTCTCTTAGACTATATTCCTTGACTGTTAGTTGTCTCAGCTGGGCTTTGTGAAAGCCATTTAGAAGTTTGGATGGAAAGAGTGAAAAGATGAAATTTTGCCTCTAAGATGCTATCTTTGGGTGAAGACCCACACACACGTTTCTCATCTTGGATGAAGCAACAAAATGTCTTCAATACTTTGTGTGATTCATGTTCATTTGTTAGATCAAAATAGTTCTGAATTAAAATAAACTGCTATTCATTCAGCTACAGGTACCTACTGGTTCCTGGGGAAAGTGTGTGTGTGTGTGTGTGTGTGTGTGTGTGTGTGTGTGTGTGTGTGTGTTTACGTTAACCATTTAACACTTGCCTGGTTAACCAGGTATTCTTTTCTCTGGTTTTTTGCTTCAAACTCCAGTGTTCCTTTAGGCTTATAGTGACATGATAAGCATGAGTGATATGAGGTAGCCTACCTGCCTTGATGTTTTTTTTAAATTTCAGTTATTTTTCAGAGCAGTTTTTTGTTCAGAATAAGACTGAGGAACAGATCCAGAGATTTCCATCTACCCCTGGCCCCACACATGCATAATCTGTCCCATGATCTCCTCCCACAGCAGTCCATGTATTCTAATTGATCAACCTACACAGACACATCATAATCACCCAAAGTCCATAGTTTACATTAGGGTTCACTCTTAGGGTTGCCTATTCTATGAGCTTGGACAAAGCCTCCTTGATTTTTGAGGATTCATCCATCCTCATGATAGATAGCATGGAAACTGAAAAGTAGATTTGGTGGGTTTTTTTAAACTATTATTTTCAAGGAATATGTCAAATGGAAATTTAAAAAAAATTTTTAATGCTTATTTATTTTTGAGAGGGAGAGAGAGAGAGAGCGAGCACAAGCGGGGGATGGGCAAAGAGAGGGAGACACAGAATCCAAAGCAGGCTCCAGGCTCTGAGCTGGCATCACAGAGCCAGATGTGGGGCTCATACTCACAAACTGCGAGATCATGACCTGAGCCGAAGTCGGATGCTTAACTGACTGAGCCCCCCAGGCGCCCCTCAAATGGAACTTAAAAAAAATAAATAAAATAAGATCAAACCTATCTTATTCCAGATGGTAAAGTAAAATTATCAGATCTGATCTATTTTTGTTAATTCTGTTTCTTGATGAAGCTTCTAAAGAACAGCTGATAAGAGACCTGATAAAAGAACATATTTCCTGACACTTCAAAGGCTTCTCTACTTTTCTCTTTAAAACAAACAAACAAACAAACCATAGTTATATGTAAGTCTCATGGATATGGTCAAAACGCAAGTGTAGACTATAGGATGACTCCCCACAGCACTTCTGACCTCCATCCTGGTGCTGGGGTTAGGTTTGCTCAGGGAAAGAAGAGTCACAGACGTCTCCCGTGGGACACCGTGTTATTGATGGATGACTTGCCACAGAGTTGTGTCTCAAGTGATGCATATGGGAGCAGATGTGTGTAATATAATGAAAAATCCCATTATACAGTATGGTTTGGACTGAGAGTGTTAGAAGTCATTTCTTATCCACATTATGGTCTACCTGAGTTTTATTCAGATGTTTTGTAAGTCTTCTTAAATTGAAATCAGTTGATGTGGAGTTTAATAGCTATGAAGCACGTTTATTAAAAATTGTCTTAAGATGCTGTGTTAACTCTGGCTATCATAACAGAATACCACAGATTGGGTAACTTCAATAATAGATATTGATCAATAGATATTGATTTCCAATGCTTCTGGAGGCTGGAAGTTCCAGATTGAGGTCTGGCAGGGTTAGGTTTCTGGTGAGGGCTCTCTTTCTGACTTGCCTGTCTTCCCAATGGCCATCTTCTCACTGCTACCATCACATAGCCTTTCTTCTGAGCATGTGGGGAGAGAGAGAGAGAAGGAGAAGAGGAGGAGGAGAAAGAGCGAGCTCTCACTTCGTCTTATAAGGCCTCCACTCCTTTCAGTATAGGATTATGATCTTATCCTCATGATCTCATTCAACCTTAATTACCTCTTAAAAGCCCTATCTCCAGATACAGTCATCTTGATCTTGGATATTTAGGGCTTGGACATATGAATTTGGGCGGGGCGGGGGGGGGGGCGGCGGGAACACAGTTCAGTTCATAGCAGATTCCAAAACAAAAAATTGACATAATTTCTGTTGGGGATAAAAAAAAAAGGCAGGAAGTATGCCTGAGGAATCTTGTCAGTGATTGATAAACACGGAGCTCTTTTTGAAAAATGAGAGGCCCGATTACCCATCTTTACATATGGGTTCTTTTGTTGATTAAGCAGGATTTGAAGGTCGTCTCTAACCCTGAAATTCAGTTTTGTAATGTAAAAACTCATTTTTGGTAATCAATTCCAAATGCCCTTAGTGTTTCTCTTTCTTTACCCGTTCTTTGTACCCAAGATACCAACTGCAAGGAAGGTAAAGTGGAAGGATCTAGCTGGCCTGGGTTTGAATCTAAGTTTTTCTACTCATTAGCTGTGTAGTCTTCAATTAATTATGGTACCTTTTTGAGCTTGCTTATTTGTCTATAAAATAATTAAAGAGACTTGCCTTGATGCATATATTAGTGAGAAGAGAGGCTATGCTAGTATATGTATGTATGTGTGTGTATATATTTTTTAAAGACAACCCAGTAGGTTAGATATGAGAAAAATGATAGAAATTTGTTCATCTCCCACATACAATCCAGAGGTAAGCAGACTGGGGCTGGTAGGAGACCTCTAACACCAACCTCAATAGAAACAGATTTCAGGGTCCCAGGTGACCACTCCAATTTTCATGTTCTCCCTCCAGTAGGAGTGGAGAAAGAGTGAGAGGAACACATTCCCTTGAACTTTTAGGGGCACCATACTGAAGTGACACATGTAAATTCTGGTCATATCCCTCCCACCAGAGCTTAGATACGTGGTTCTATCCAAGAGGGAGGTTGGTTGAGAAGTAATGTCTCTAGCTAAATTTTGTTTCACTGGCAATTTCTGCCTCAAAGCGTTATTATAAACATTAGGAATAATCCATTAATTCATTCATCAAACATTAATTGTGGAATATTGGAACAAAGGGCTAAGCAGGGTGCCTTGCACATGGTAAATACCAGGAAGATGGTGTCACCTTCTTTCAAATGTGGTCCAAGGCCCATTAGCATCTGCACTGCCTGGAAGCTTGTTAAAAATGTAGAATCTTAGCCCCAGGCCAGACCTACTGAATCAGAACCTGCATTAACAGTTTGAAAAGCTCCATGCCAGCATGTTGTCTCTTAGGATATCCTGCTGGCTGTGTTGCTCTGACACTTGCAGTGTTGTTGTGAGAATTAAATAAGGTAATATATATAAAGTACTTTGGAATCTGTGAAGTGTTTCATAACATTATTTAAGTGTATGTGTATAACATGGAAGAATGTGAATCTCAAGGTATTGGAATGACAAGATGGGAAAATCCTTGGGTTTTTAGACTCTCCACACTTGACAACGTGAGTTGATATTGTGAAGCCATGTGAAAAAGGCTTATCTGTTTCTGGAAAATGTGCTTAAATTGCCATGCACTGTTCTAAGCACAGAACTTATTATTTAGGAAGATGCTAGGCCTACCATTCTAAACCTAGGGTTTTCAGTGTGTTATCTTTAAATTACCAGTGTTCCTGACATCTGAATATTTCAGCTTTTTATGTTTTGAATTATGTTGTTATCCTTTAATTCATGTGATGGAATATACAAATTTTGATATCAAATTAATGTTTAAATGATTCTGAAAAAGACACCTAGAAATGTAGAAAATGGAAAAATTGATAAAAGAAAATGAATTTTAAAGAAAAGATAGCTTCATGGTATCAATTCACATAGAAGGAATTACACCTAATATATTAAATTATAAGCAGCTAATTCAGATTCATACACTAGTGTTGAACTATAAAAAATTGGGAAAATCGCCTGCTCATGGACTTTAGTTTTCTAATCTGTAATTGAGAAAGATGACATTTGTGTTTGTTTTACCAGCCCCATAGGGTTGGGGAAGCCCATAAAATCTGAGATCCTAGAAAAATGTGGTATGCATACAGAAGACGATACTCGTATCTAGTGTTGTCAAAGGGAGAGGTATAGGTGAACATGCATCAGTGTGAAAGAACTTATTATTAAAATGCTTGGGGGATGCCTGGGGGGCGGGGGGGTGGCTCAGTCTGGTAAACGTCCAGCTTCAGCTCAGGTTATGATCTCATGGTTCATGAGTTCGAGCCCCACGTAGGGCTTTGTGCTGACAGCTCAGAGCCTGGAGCCTGCTTTGGATTCTGTGTCTCCCTCTCTCTCTGCCCCTCCCCAGCTTGCACTCTGTCTCTCTCTCTCTCTCAAAAATAAATAAACATTAAAAATATTAAAAAAATAAAACAGTTAAAATGCTTGGAAAATAAGCTTGCAGGCTGAGTTAGGGCCCTGGTAGTTTCATCGGATTCATAGTATGCAGGCCTATTGCTCCTGTTTCACCTGGGTGAAGGCCAATTGAGAGACAAAGACTCATCCAGTGTATCTGCAGGTCAGTCAAGTTTTGGCACATAATGGAAACAGGTCTAGTTGGTATACATCCGATGCACACAGGGAGAAGTCTGCATGTTAGGGAAAAACCAGACAAGTCAAGAAACTCACAGATGAGGGAAAGCTCTAAAAAATGGCTGTTTCTAGGACACTTTGTTCTCCTGCCTGTGACTGGAAGGAGTGGCCACAGTGGAAGAGATTCCCACTGCATCTTTAGAGGCAAGCACGTGCATGCCCTGTTGCCTTGGGACTGATACATTCAGAAAAATGCTACAAGATTTGTCATAGGCCTTGTGTTTAATTCTGTATTCCTTTCATTAGCATTTAGCAAATGAACGTTGCACTGTCAGCTTTGGGTCCGGGTGCTGGGGGGATAAACATACCTTTCCCTCAGGGACTTTCAACTCATTATTGCGATAATATACAGCTTTATCAGAAAAAGGAGAATAACCAACATTTGTACTATACTTTAAAATAGATCTTGCTATGTTATGCCCATTTAAAAATTATGTGTGTACATGTGTTTAATTTATTAAAAATAAATCTATATTTATGTAGAAATACAGAAATATAGAAAAAAGACCAAAAGTGGGATGTACATGAAATGATAATAGTGATGAAAATACACATTATTTTTCATTGCTTTCTGTATTTTCTGTATCTTCCTCGATGGACATGTATTATTTATATAACCATATGACAACTACATATGAAACTTCTGAAGCTTCTAAAATATTTTTATACATGCTGTCTCATTTGATCTTCACAAGCACTCTGTGAGGTAGGTCAGTAATAAACATCAAGGTTATAGATGAGAGAAAATGGAGGAGACGGACAGGCATACAACTCAGACACCAGGATGTTACATGCAGTGAGGTTACATGATGTATACAGCACTGAACAGGTAGTCAATGGCAAGAGCAGGTGAAAGGAAGGCAAATTAGTAGTGTTTTAATGAAAGGAGAATGGTTTGGTGCATAGAATGGCTTTTCACTTCAGTCTGGCTCCCTAAATAAAGGCCTGGTTCCGTTTTTTTATTATACTCAGAGGCAGGGTGCACAGTAGTCACATTTGGGTCTAAGACCAGAGAGTCTGAGTTTGATTTCCAGCTCTGGGACTGCCTAGCTATTTAATCTGGGCAGTTATTTACAGACTCAGGGCCTCACCGAACCTATGTATAAAATGAAACAAATACTACTAGCTACTGTAAGAACAAAATTAGTTCATATGTGAGAACCTTGAAAAGTGTATGGGATGGGGACCCCTGGGTGGTTCAGTCAGTGAAGCATCCAACTCGATTTTAGCTCAGGTTATGATCTCGTGGTTCATAGGATTGAGGCCTGCGTTGGGTTCTGTGCTGACAGTGCGGAGCCTGCTTAGGATTCTCTCTCTTCCTCTCTCTGCCCCTCTCCCACGCGTGCTCCCTCTGTCTCTCAAAATTAACGTTAAAAAATATATTGAAAATAAATAAATAAAAAGCTCTTTGAAACAAGTATAATGGGACAGTCTCGAGCTAAATAATTTTTTAATTTGTTAAATAAATAACAGACCACAGAGGAAAAACCCTAAAAAAATAAATGTGTGGATGTAGGGATGACTGAACAAGTATTAGCTGCTGTCTTCATCATCATCATCATGATCTTCATTCATGCAGGGCTGATGAGGATGATGATAGGGTGACAGTATCTATGGCTTTCAGGGAGACAAGTACATCATCCTACTGTAGACAGCAGCAACTTTTAATCTTATAGGATCTGGGACGAGGTAAGGAAAGAGGTCAGGTCAGTACAAATATATCTCACATTAATCTTTCAATGACAGTATTATCATTTTGAGATGCATAAACATGGATTGAGTTAAGGATAGATTGTGTTTCTTAAGAAACATACAGATGTAGGGGTGCCTGGGTGGCTCAGTCGGTTAAGTGTCTGACTTCGGCTCAGGTCATGATCTCACTGTCCGTGAGTTCGAGCCCCGCGTCAGGCTCTGTGCTGACAGCTCAGAGCCTGGAGCCTGCTTCAGATTCTGTCTCCCTCTCTCTCTGACCCTCCCCCATTCATGCTCTGTCTCTTTCTGTCTCAAAAATAAATAAACATTAAAAAATAAATTAAAAAAAAGAAACATACAGATGTATATTAAATGTATGTAGATGTATGCCGCAAAATGCTGATAGCTTGGGTTAAGAATGCAAAAGAATTATAAAGTTAATACAAAAAATATGAGAAAGTTTGTGCTGGTATTATCGGATTGTTCAGCAGCCTGTGTAAATCTATACCAGTCTCTCCCTGCTTACTATAAATGTTTGGAATATGTGTACACTTAGATGTTCTCTTTGATTTTACAGGGTTGTAAACCAAGTGATTGCTGTCAAATTAAGAATGATTGTTTTGTCTTTAAAAGACCTTGACCATGAACTGGGAGGTGGAGTGTGTTGTGAGGGTTAATTCCCTCAGGCCTGGAATTAGTCTGAGCTGTTCTGCTGAAATAAGTATCCCTGCCGGTTACTTAACCACTGGTCATCAAAGCATGAAACGATTGATTGATAATGTTGCTTTGTAACATTGGTTAGAGGAGTTTCAGGGTAGTTTGCACCAACTGTCAGCATTGTTTATTGATAAGAGTGAGATTGATGATTTGCATCTGGTCTGGGTGAGACTTCTAAAGGGCTCTGCTGTGGAGGCTGGTTGCATAGTAGGAAGGTGGCTATGTAACCAAAATACAAAAAGCACCAGTGGGGATTCCATCCCAGAAATACTACCAGTTGAGTTTAGAAGATTACCCAGAGAGACTGTATAATAGAATATTAGCTGCTTTAATATCCTAATCCTAGGGGTACTTAGGTGGCTCAGTCAGTTTAACATCTGACTCCTGATTTTGGCTCAGGTCATGATCTCACGGTTGCAATTCCCTCTCCTTCTCTCTCTGCCCTTTCCCCACTTGCACACGCTCTCCCTCTCTCTCTCTCCCTCTCTCTCTCTTTCTCAAAATAAATAAATAAACATTAAAAAATTTTTAAAAAGAAAAAGAACTTAATTCATTTATTTTTTTTAAAAGTCCTAATTCTAGTTAAGTCCTTCAGTTCTCATACAGGTCGATTATTGAAATCCCAAAATACTGGGGGCAATCTTGCTTCATTTCCAAAACATGTGAAATGTGTTTGTCATTTTTTTCAGAGCCCCTGGTTGTGGAATACAAGGCACTGTTGGTACAACTACCCCTATCAGGTAAGGAGACATTGCCGACTGGGTCTTCACACACACAGAGTATCTCCCTTATGTCAGGTTCATGGTTTTAGGCCCCAGCAGGCTGGGCAGCCACTTTACTTTTTAGCCCCTTGCCCTTGCTCCTGCTGCTTGATGCCAGACTTAGCCTAGTTAAGGGAAGCAGTTTGTTTTCTCAGTGAAGTTCAGAATCAGAGCTCAGTTGCTTTAGCAAATGGAATAAGCTGGAAGGTGCATTTGCTGGAGAGTGAGATACAATCGATTCAATAGTTGGGCGATTCTTGCTTCTAACAGCTGATCTTCTACTTACTGTGGAGGGCCTGAAGACCTGACACCAGCAAGGGTCCATCTGGACAGCAAGTGGGCAACATGTGGGGCTGCAGCAGACAAGCAGAGTTCAGGCCACTTTGCGGCTTAAGAGCAGCCTCTAAATATGTAAATCAAACACCATTTCCTTGAGCATCGAAAAATTGGCTTGTATCATTACACTAAACTTAAAACCATCGCCAAAACTGAGATTAAAATTATACCCCAGAAAGGGAGCATTTCAGATCTCTGCTCCCTACATACCTTTGCCTCTGTCCATGAATTCAATAAGATTAGCATGTGTTGTGGTCCTCAGATCAGTTACTATTTGAATATCATAGAGCTGGGTCTTTTCTAGTTTAATTGGAATATGTTATATAAGAGAATCAAATACAACTAGATATTTTGATGATAAAGTGACATACATTCGGATAAGCAACTTGGATTTTTGACTTTGGTTCTTTGGGCTGTCTTCTTAGAGGCATTTGGTCTTTTTGGTGTGCATAAAGTTAATGGGAAGCAAGCATGCTCTGTAATCGTCCCTGTTACACGCAGTGTTGCAACAGGAGCTAGGGACCAGTGTTGGAAACTTCTTGGGCTAGTTCATGCTAGGGACACATTGAAATGGAATTTGAGTTTGCATTTCCATCTCTTTTATGGGGTACATCCATATTAGAAAAGCATGTAAGCAAGCAATATGACATGGTTAGAGAAAGCTGAGCATTCTAGGGCTTTCTGATGGAGACCGAAGTCAACATCAAAACTTACTGTCCACAGTTGTAATTCTCAGGCTCCACTGCTATTTTACTACCTTAAATACTTGGGATATTGTCATTACACCTCTGGTTGTGTCCTGTATTGGTATACTGAGTGGAAAAATCCATATACATCTAGAATTCTATTTATAAAAGTATTCAAAGCCTTCTAGAAACCTTAACTTGAATGTTCATGTGGCAGCTGCTCTAATGCACTGCATTTATGAGGAAAATTCTGTCGTATGAACATTAGGACAAATGTCACATGAAATATAATTCCCACTCCTCTTTATAACTATAACATAGTCTGAAATAGCTTTCACGTTTATGGCTGGAGCTAAGGAATTGCTTTTTTCTGAGATAATTAGTTGTTGGGGCAGTGGGCCAAAATGTAATTGCAGGCTGTTTCACAGACAAAACTATAGATTTAACATGAAAATTTGAGGGTCTGGTAGATAGATATGTTTAAAAATAAGAAACATTGAAGTGTCTGCCTTAGTATGTGGAGCATGTGACTCTTAACCTTGGGGTTATAAATTTGATTCCCACATTGGGTATAGAGATTACTTTAAAATAAATAAATCTTTAAAAAACAATAAAATAAGAGATTACTTTAAAATAAAATAAATCTTTAAAAAACAATAAAGTAAAAAAATAAAATAAGAAACATCATCAGTATAGAAGGAAAGATACTGTGTATTTGGAGTTTCAGATCAATATTTTCTTCTGCTAGTAAGACATCATTGCTTATCAATGAATAATTTGGTAATAGCCCCCAAAATTTAGGAACATTTCATGATTTCTTGAAGGAATAATGGTCATCTTTGATAAACTCCATATTCTCATAAAAAAAATCAGCTACTTTTCTTTTTATATGTGTGGGGAAAAAAATTAAACAGCATGTAATTATTATGCATGTAATTAAAGTGCATTGTGGGTAGCTGTGCTGAATAATTACAGAGATTACAGTTCAAAGTCAGTCTCAAGTCTTAAGAGCACTTTTTTAAAGATAGTGCTCATGAAGCATATTTATTATGTTTTTAGCATGTATACTAAGTAAATAATTGAACAAATGTTTATATGAAAGAGCAGTGGTCTGCTGCAATTTTATTAAAGGCACACTGCTCCTTGTGTATGAATATATATGTAATTTATTACATATATGATGGTTCTTATATAATATATATTTTAAGTCCAAAATAGTGGAAAGTGATCTTTAGTTGGGACTAGATAGTTTGTCGTAAAGAGCACAAGTTGGGAATGAGAAGCCCTAGAATAGCAGTCACAGGGCCTCACTAGCTATAAGACCTGTGATTAGCCTTTCAACCTGAACTAACTTGACAGCAATTTTCTGTCAGCTATACTATCTAGAAAATGATGGTACTAATTTTATAGGGTTTTTATGAGAGTCAGAGAAATTAACATGTGGGTAGTTTTGTCAACTGCAGAGCACTCCATGAATATGGTAGTTTTGTAATATGATGCTCTCTTAGGAACTCTGTGGTTTCTAGATGTACTCTCACCTGTCTTCCTAGCCCGCCGTGGTTTTTCCCAGGTGGTGGTGCAGGGAAGCTCATTAAAACTGAAATTTAACCTTGGCTCCCAAGGTCCTGAAGCCAGTGCCCTATTTTCTAGACTTCATTGCTGCCATATGTCTGACCTGAATACCCATCCCTTATTGCTAATGCCTGCAAATTTTAAAAGGACAATTCAGTGGAAAATATATTCTCTCCAGTATGGTGCTGAGTTTGATAAACACACTGATGGTCATTGTTACTCAGAGCTTGGGATTGCTGGTGGGATAATATCCTGTCCCCTCATGTGTTTTGTTGCCAGAGATCAGTGGGAGGGACAACTGTTTTCTTTGATGCCAGTGCATAAAGCTGGTAGGGTTGGTAGTTAAGAGAGTGCCAGCTTCTCATGAAAGTACTTTGTTACGCTGCTATTGGTTCCTAGAGCATTAAAGTTTCAATTGCAGTTACCGTATACACTATTACATTGTGGGCAGCATGGATAGAATGCATTTCAAAGGTCTCTCATTCATTCTGGTAAAGTAAGACATTTCATTATAGCTTAGTAAACAAAATAAGTGTTCTTGACTTCTACTGGCTCTCTGAGCCTCTCCCCATTCTTGGACCTTTGAAACAGATAGAACAGGTATCACCCCCCATTTTACAATAGGTATACTAAGGCCCACTGAGCTATGGAGCTGAGACTTGATCTCAGATTTCCTGGCTGAGGGCCTAGCCTGGTATTTCTTGGCAGCTTCCTTGTCCCTCTGCCTTTTAATAAATATTTTTGAATTATCTTTTCTGATAATTGCAATGTACAGAACATTCCTTAATAACAAGAAAGCTCTGATTAATACAGAACTCAAAACTCTGCCTTCATGACCCATCTATCATCGCATCTAGCACCCATTCTATCACCTACCTCCCTTGCCCCTATACTATGGAATCTCATGGTACTTTCCAGGGTTATTCTTTTTCTGTATGTATTAAAAGGCTTTTTTTCAGGTTGCCTAAGAAATCTTAATAGATCCTTCTATCAAGGAACCATAAATGCTGTTGTTAAAGTAAATAGCGAATTGGGTATCAAATGTTCATACTCATTGACACTTTTTTGGTTGGAGATGAAACAAACTTAATGCCATTAAGCTGTGTATTAGAGACATGCTTCAAAGCCCTCTTACCCATAGAGAGAATGGGGCTGGAATCTGTGGAGGCATAAGACCATGTCACTTTTCAGCACTGAACTTGAGATGTTTGGGACACAATTTGGTTTCCTATTAACTATTAATCTTTCTTTTTTTTTTTTCTTTAATCCCCAGCCACTCACAACTGACCTTCACTACTATTATATCCTGGAGCTGTCGTATTATTGGTCTTTAATGTTTTCCCAGTTCACTGATATCAAAAGAAAGGTAAGAGTGGTAATGTTGTAAATTGCTTGCAGATATATGTCCTTAATGGCCCTTGGCAGATGGGAGTAGCGTCTCAAAGGCACTCATGTCTATTCTCTGGCAGCACCAGCCCTGCATTATTCCAGAAAGTTTCTTATTTTCATTTCTGGTGTTTTGTATTTTATTTGCATTGTCTCTTCCCTCTTTCCTCCAAATCTAGTGTTCTTTTCTCTGTGAAAAAATATATCAATGAATCCTGACAGCAGTAATTTTTTTTCTCAGTCTGATTCACAAGGCCCTCTATTCTTCAAATTAAATAAAGAAGAAAAATTGTATTTGTAGCCCCCGGGAGAGAGTAAATTCTCAGTGCTCCAGCCACACGAATGAATTTTTCCTGAATTAAAGTTATCTAACATCAGAACACATCATGAAAATACAACATTCCTGAATGAACTATGATTAGCCTCCACCTCTCCCTTCCCCTGGAGTAGCTTTTGCTGAGGGTGCGTGCTCTTGACCTTTTAAGTGTTAAACCTACCCATTCCAGCTCTCATCCTACCAGCTTCTGGAAAGAATAGGCACTTCTGGCTATTTACCGCTTATAATTTTTCTATCATACCATTTTCTCCAGATTCCCATATTTGGATCATGCCTTCAAAATCGTCTTTGCTGGCGTCCAGTCCAGGGCCTCACGTGCCACATATTTGCATGTGCCAGGGTCTAGTCCTGGATTATAGGGCATCATTTCCTGGTATGATCAAGCTTATAACCTTCAGCACTACTAGCCATAACTTATGTACCTGTAACTCCAAGATGTCTCTCTTCAGCCCTGGGTTCTCTCCAGGTCCATACTTCACAAATCTAGGCATAAATAATAGTATTATGTCCTTTTTGTTTATTATTTAATCTTCCCATCAACTCCAAGATTCAGTTGGGATCATTTATTAGTTACCTTATTTTATAAATGAGGAAACTGAACTTTATGTGCAACGTATTTCCAGCTGAAGACATGATCATCCCCTAGCCTTGTTCTTCCAGTAATGCTTATAACCAACAGTTCTGTAAGCTAATGGTTTTCCTTGGCTCTCCTCTTTGTTTTGCCGCATACCTGAACCCTTAACGTCACTGACACATTGAATTTGAGTTGTCTCTACTTTTGCTTAATCTATCGCAGTAGCCTTTTAAATGGTCCCCCTATCTAAGTAGTCATTCTTGTCTACCTGCCACCTAAGAGTTGTGTTTCTAAAACCTTTCAAGACAAAGCCAGACTACTTGGAGCAATACGCAGGTTATCAACATGATTCAAACCCACCTCTCCAGTGTTACTACCCGTCCCTCTTCTCCCCCTTCTGAAACACACATATGTCCTATCTATGAATGTCTTTTCATCATTGTTCAGACATAATTTTTCTCATGCACCTTTTTTTTTTTAAAGAAGACCTTGCCTTGGCTAGTATATACCCTATTTCCCTCCTCCCAAACCTGACCTAGTCCAAAAATAATATCTTCTTTGAAGGCTAATTCGATTACCCCAAGGTTTTTTATCACTCCATCTTCTGTGTTTAGTTGCCCAATGTGTACATAGTTAATTGTTTTAACTGTGTAGGGGCCTACCTTCCCTAGACTTGGAGAATAGAAGAGCAAGATATGTTCATCTTTATATCATGCCCAATGTGTACATAGTTAATTTTTTTAACTGTGGGGGGACCTACCTTCCCTAGACTTGGAGAATAGAAGAGCAAGATATGTTCATATTTATATCATGGCTATCAGTGCACCTGCTTATGATGGGGATCAGTAAGTGTAGGGTGAATGAATAAATGGACTCATCAGAATGTCTTCTGATTTACCAATGGATATCTTCCAAACTCTTTTGCAAACAGAACCATGCATTGTCAAGGAGCACAATACTTGTAATACTGTAAATTCCTTGGTTAGATCATTCATCTGCTAAATTGCAGAGTGGTATCCAAGTGGCTACAGAAGAACATTGAAGAGTCTTTGGCTCTAGTACTTGCATCCCCTTTCCCCAGGTGCATGCCTTCCACTTTCCTACAGCAGAGGCTTTCTTGGCTGGCAAAAAGCTGTCTTTCCTTACCTGTGTAGGTACACAGCCTTAATGTGATGTGAGTTCTTTGAATCTCACAAGAGGTGGATGGTCCCTGTAAGGACTAGGGCTTGGGAAAGCAGAGAACTCATTGGCAACAAAAATTTGTGGTTCCTTACTCATGGCATCACTTGGTCAGTTTCTGGAAATGTTTAAAGATCCTTCAGTGATGGTATGCCAGTTAGGTTAGATTTTGTCTGTCTTACATGAGGGGTCTTCTTCATTCAGGTATATAGTACTTGAAGACTGATTGTCTATGTGCTAGGCATTATGCTAGGCTTATTGTGCATTTTACTTATTTATTTTTTAAACCTTTAATTGTGATAAAAATCAAAACATAAAAGTTTACCATCTTAACCATTTTAAGTGTACAATTCAGCAGTATTATACACATCTACATTGTTGTGCAACCAGTTTCCAGAACTCTTTTTGTCTTGCATAACTGAAACTCTGTACCCATGAGATAGTAATTCCTCATTGTCCCCTCCCCCCAGCTCCTGGCAACCACCATTCTACTCTCACTATGAATTTGACTACTCTAGCTGCTCATAGAAGTGGAATCATACTGTATTTGTCATTTTGTGACTGACTTATTTCACTTAGCATAACGCCCTCAGGATCATCCATGTTGTAGCATGCGTCAGAATTTCCTTTCTTTTTCATGCTGAAAAACATGTGTTTTATTTTCTTTTGAGGAGCATTTTTTTCCAGATTAGTTACAGAAAAAGCTAGTATATAAAAAAAAGAGGTTTGAATATTTTCCCATTTTGTAGCTGGGTAAATTGATATACAGTGAGTTGATGTAAATTTTTCAAGGTTGTGCTATGTGGGAATGAATTAGAGCCCGAGTTTACCCAGCAAAGTTCTGTGATTCACTCTTAGATTAAACACATAGCAATTCTTGTATCTTGCCTTGCCATGCTCCTGAATTAGAAGTAGTGAGCCTTTTTGCAGCTCTTTGCCATTTTATTGGTTTCTCTTTGCTTAATGAGAATTACGTGTGTCATCTAGAGTCAAAGAGATTAGTAAAATCAAGACTATAACTGTACTTGGCTCCCAGGAGCCAAGACATTGCTAGCGAGTCATTGTTGAACCAGCGGTCACCAAACTTCTTCCATTTGCTTGAACTTCCTCAACATTCATTTAATGTGTGTTTTCAGTGAGTTAAGAGGACTCATAGAGTCTTCATTGTTTTAAGTCAAATGACCATTTCTAATATCATAAGTGGTTGATTTTCAGTGGTTGAAGTGTATCATTTTGTATGGATTTAGTATACCTTGCATCAGTGTAGAAACCACCTATGTATAAAAAGGGCAATTTTACGATGAGGTTCATGGAATTGATCTCAACCTTACACATGTTGCCAACGTTTAGCAGTTAAGTGTACATTTTTTCTTAGTCAACACCAGTAGCTTGTCTTAGACATCTGTCTGGCACCTTTCCCTTCTTCAGCTGGCCAGAGTACCTTTGTACGTTCCTGGTGCAGTTGGTTTATTCTTCTTCTTGAACAAAATGGGAATTTAGCCACTGCCAGACCTGTGTATTACTCAGCACAGATTTTAATGAGGAAGGCCTCTTTTCTTTCTTTCTTTCTTTCTTTCTTTCTTTCTTTCTTTCTTTCTTTCTTTCTTTCTTCCTTCCTTCCTTCCTTCCTTCCTTCCTTCCTTCCTTCTCTTTCTTTCATATAATTTATTGTCAAATTGGCTTACATACAACACCCAGTGCTCATCCCAACAAGTGCCCTCCTCAGTGCCCATCACCCTCCCCCCACCTCTCTCAATGCCCATCACCTCTCCCCCACCTCCCCCATCCACCCTCAGTTTGTTCTCTGTATTTAAGAGTCTCTTGTGGTTTGCCTCCCTCCTTCTCTGTTTGTGACTATTTTTTCCCCTTCCCTCCCCCCATGGACTTCTGGTAGGTTTCTCAAGATCCACATATGAGTGAAAACATATGATTATCTGCCCTTCTCTGACTGACTTATTTCACTCAGCATAATACCTTCCCATTCTACCCATGTTGCTGCATATGGTGTAATTTCATTCTTTCTCATTGCCAAGGAGTATTCCATTGTATGTATAAACCACATCTTTATCCATTCATCAGTTGATGGACATTTAGGCTGTTTCCATAATTTGGCTATTGTTGAAAGCGCTGCTATAAACATTGGGGTACATGTGCCCCAGTGCATCAGCACTCCTGTATCTCTTGGGTAAATTCCTAGTACTGCTATTGCTGGGTCATAGGGTAGTTCTATTTTTAACTTTTTGAGGAAGGCCTTTTTCTCTGTTGCCTTTTCTTACTGGTGAATTGTAGCCCTTGCTCTTTTCCTTTGCTTGTTGTTGACTGTCACTGCGGGTCCTTGGTGGTTCCCTCTCCACTGCTCCACTACTCTGAGGATCTGCTGTTCCATCCATCAGCGAGGATTAATTGAATGTCCTGGTTACCAACTGCATTCCCTACCTTGTATGTTGCAACTGTTTAACTAAACCCTCTAAAAACAGCCTTCTAATTATGAAATAGAGATGTTTGAAGACACTCATTGACAGCACAGTATGGAAGGCTTTTCATAGGGTTATTGATAGAAAGGTTATAAAGAATGTTTTCTTTCATTTCCCTGTTAAATGACAATGAGCTTGAATGGCTGCTTCAAATAAGGACCCAGATTTATAAACATTGAATCCGAATGGATGCCTCAAACTGTTACAATAAGTAGCTGAAGTGAAGTTTAGAAATCATTTTGTGTGTGTGTGACCTAATGAGTTTCCGAGTCTTTCTAAAATGGCTTTTATGTTCATAAACTCTTTTTTCCAGAAGTATTCGAGTATTGCCAGCTTTTTTTCTTTCGGTTGCTGTTTCCAAATAGAATCTGGTGTTTGAAAATGAGAGGAGAACCTCTCATCCCTGTGGTGACAGAGCACATTGACACGGTCTTGATCATTTCCAGAGTTGGTACTTAGTTGGTCAGTGATGAGAGTTATTATTATTAACCTTCCCAGAGGGAAGGGACAGCCCAGATGTAGTCATTTGGTATAACGGACTTGTAATTTAAATACCCTATTATGTGCCTCCAAGGTATTTTGAGGATTTTATCTTACTTACCTTTTTCTTCTTTCTTCTCTCCATTTGTCTGTCCTTCCCTCCCTTCCTCTTTTCCTTCCTTCTGCTGTAAGCACAAAATTGTTAAGGTATCTTATTAAAACAACAGGTGTCTTCTCAGTATTCAACATTTTTTGAA